>NC_030420.2:34930549-34958049 GCF_001660625.3 Ictalurus punctatus
TGTCAGCTGTTCGGACGTCTAGGGGAAGTTCATTCCACCACCGAGTGCCAGAACAGGGAAGAGTCTTGATGCAGGTATTCCTTGTACCCTGAGAGATGGTGGGACCAGTCGTGCGCGGCTAGCGGTTCGGAGGGGTGTGGGGCAGTGCAGGGTGTGATAAGTGATCTGAGGTAAGTGGGTGCTGGTCCATTTTTGGCTTTGTAGGCAAGTGTCAAAGTTTTAAATCTAATGCAGGCAGCTACAGGAAGCCAGTGGAGGGAGCGTAGCAGTGGGGTGGTGTGGGAGATGTTAGGAAGGTTGAAAACCATTCGAGCATCTGCATTCTGGATCAGTTGCAGAGGTGGAATTGTTCTCAGAGGAAGACCTGCCTTGAGCACCTGAGTGGCCTATGTGGCTAGAAACGGACAAATCTGATGTTGTAAAGGAAAATCGACACCAGCGTGTCAGATTAGCAAAGTGAGAAGAAAAGGACATTTGATTGTCTGTGGTTACCCCAAGGTTGCGTGCAGTAACCGAAGGTGCGATCAGAGAGTTGTCCAGGGAGATCACAAGATCCTGACACGGTGATGAATCACCTGGGATAAACAGCAGTTCAGACCCGGGTGATGAATCACCTGGGATGAACAGCAGTTCACTTTTGCTGGGATTAAGTTTCAGCTGATGAGCTGCCATCCATGATGAGATGTCTGCCAGACTTGCTGAGATCTGAGCAGAAACAAGAGGGTCTGATGGAGGGATGGAGAGGATGAGTTGAGTGTCATCCACATAGCAGTGGTATAAGAACCCATGTGAGCATATGACCTCACCAAGAGATCGAGTATAGAGTGAGAACAGAAGAGGACCAAGTACTGAGGCTTGTGGGACACCAGTGGAGAGTGTGTGGGGAGCATATGTGGATCCCCTCCACATCACCTGATATGACTGACGTGCCAGGTAGGAAGCAAACCACTGCCATGCTACAGCATGAATTCCGAGACTCTTGAGGGTGGACAAGAGTGTCTTGTGGTTGACTGTCAAACGCTGCTGAAAGGTTGAGAAGGATGAGGACTGATGACAGTTTGGCTGATCTAGCAGCATGTAGCTTCTCACTGACTGCCAAAAGGGCAGTTTCTGTTGAATGTACCTCTTTGAAGCCGGACTGGTTAGGATCTAAGACGTTGTTCTGTGAGAGGTAGAGAAACAGTTGATTGTAGACCATGTGTTCATGGATTTTAGATAGAAAGGCGAGAAGTGATGCGTGTCGGTAGTTGCCGATGTCTGAGGGATCCAGAGTGGGTTTCTTCAGGGTGGGAATAACCCTTGCTCTCATGAATGTAGTTGGTACAGATGATATGGAGCCATTGATGATGGTCATGATGAAGGGGAGGAGGTCTTGTGAGATGGTCTGGAGCATTGTGGAAGGGATTGGATCCAATGGGCAGGTGGTAGGATTGCAGGACAAGATGACCTGCAGGAACTCTATTGTTGCTAGATTAGAAGAATGTGTCAATGAAGGAGAATCCACAGTGGGTAGTGTAGGGGTAGAAGTGACGGTCTGACAGATTTGATCAAACTTCTCATCATAAAAGGTGGAAAAGTCTTCAGCAGTCAGGGAGGACAGAGCAAGAGGAGCTGGTGGGTTGAGTAGTGAAGAAAAGATGTTGTGGAGCTTGTGATGGTCTTGTGCAGATGTTTCCAGCTTTTCCTTGTAGAAGACAGTCTTAGCAGAAGTCAATTCAGATGAGAATTTGGACAGGAGAGCACGGTAAGAGGCAAGATCTGAGTCAAGTTGTGATTTCTTCCACTTTCTCTCTGCTGTTCTAAGTTCTCTCTGATTGCTGCGTAACACATCAGACAGTCAGGGAATTGGGTTAGGAATCTTCCTAGGTTTAGAGGATAGTGGGCAGAGGAGGTCCATGGACGAGGAAACTGAGGAGAGGAAAGTGTCTGTGGCTAACTGCAATGGTAGGGAGGAAGAGGAGTCAGGGTCTGGAATCGATGATTGGGTGCAGGAAGCTATGGAGGAAAGAGAGACTGAATGGAGGTTTTGACGGGTAGGAGAGAAGTATAGTTAGCTGGTTTTATGCAGGATGGGGAGGGTGAGGGTGAAAGATACCAAGTGATGATCGGAGGTGTGGAGTGGGGTAGCATTGATTTTCTGTTGCTGGAGAGGGGTGACTGGTCCAGGACCAGGTCCCGGACCCTTGTGTGTGGATGGGTAGTTGTTGAATATCAAGGAGAAGGAATGCAGAAGAGGGAGAAGGCAGGAGGACTCGAGCTTGTCAGTGGGGAGGTTGAAGTCTCCAAGGACTGTAAGAGGGGTGCTGTCGGTAGGAAAAAGTCTGAGGAGCATGTCCATTTCTTCAAGAAAGTCTCCTAGGAGACCAGGAGGTCGGTAGATGACGATGATGAGAAGGTTAATCAGGGAGGTAACTGTAACTGCATGGAATTCTAAGGATGAGATGTTGAGGTGAGATGGGGAGAGAGGTGTGAAGCACCATCTCTGAGACAACAGCAGATCTGTACCACCACTCCTGCCACTTTCTCATGGAGTGTGAAAGAATGCAGAAGTGGAGAACAGAGCAGCCGGGGTAGCCGAGTTCTCTGGAGATATTCAGGTCTCGGTTAGTGCCGGAAAGTCAAGAGAGTAATGGGAAGCTAAAGCTGAGATAAAATCAGCTTTCTTTACAGCAGACTGGCAGTAAGCCCTTCTGTACAGATTAGCATAGACTAACAAACACTTCCAAGCAACACTACAGAATCTGCAATACTATACAATACAGCAAGAATCCAGATCCAACTGAGTCAGGTGGATAGTACACAAAAGTCAGAATCCTACCTTACCGGTAGAGAATAAGTTCAAGAAAGAAGAACTTAAAGCACACTCTCCCTCGCCCACGCCCCCCTCGCCCATATCCCTTCGTCCACGTCCCCCTTGCCTCCCCTTGCCCTCGTCCCCTTCGTCCACGTCCCCCTTGCCCAAGTTCCCTTGACTACTTCCCCCTTCGCCCACGTCCCCCTCCACCATCTTACAAAGCCTTTCATTTCTGTTACAGCTGGAGGGAGGAGCATTACACACCTTACCCACAATGCAATGCACACTCACTGATTCACCTGTTTAATCATGAACACCAAAATCCTTCATGTCTCTATCATACACTCCATCATATTCATCGTGTGTGTGCGTGTGTAAGTGAGCGAGTGTGTGTTGAGGACACTACAGAATTGTGAGACAGTTTAAACAGTGCGGTGAGACAGACCTACACACACATACCTCTCATCGTTATACACCTTTGCTACATGATTGTAACCACAGAGTGCCATCTAATCACTCCTCTGGGGAAATGATGCTGCATTTGACTAAAACAATTAATGATTAATGTTGGGGAAAAAATGTGTTTCAGAATGTTTGATCTCGGAATTTCTCTCTTTTTCAATTATTTATCTTTTTATCTTTCTCCTTTCACCTTTTGATTTCTTCTTCCCCGTCTGTTTCTCTTCCTTGCATACATTCCTCTTTCTGTCTTTCTTTATTTCTACCTCTTTTCCTTTATCTGTTAGTCTCTCTCATTTTGTAATTCTTCTTCTTTCTGCTCTGTTACATACTGTACATTCCCTCTATCTCTGCTGGAGTTGTCTGGACAGGTGTGTGTCAGGGTGTGGGTGTGTGTGTGTGTGTGAGGGCGTGGTTCTTGTGTTGAGACACACTCAGGTCTTATCTTCTCCATGACGAATTTCCTGCGCCTGCAGCTACACACTCCTCTCTGCGCAGACTTGACCGTTAAGATGTTCCTCTTTATCCTGCACTCAGACTGAATTACACACACACACACACACACACACACACACACACACAGGCAGGTGTCACAGGGTTCAAGTGAGTGTGATTTCACATTGCTGTAAGCAAACAGGAAGTGACTGAGTGAACAAACATGGCACTTCTCCAGGTGTTTTTTTGCTCCATGGTTGTTAAAAATGTTGGTCTGCTTCTACACTGGCACCGAGGTGTGATTCAGGAGAGCACAGGACGCTACTAGACAAACCATTCCAGCTCTGTTCCACTTCATTTCCTCACTGTTATTTATTCATATTTATTATACTGAGGTACTGAAGATTAGATCTGGTGATGTTTAACTTTTCACAAAACCGCCACCAGGACTCACCCTAGGAACCGGGTTAGAAGGGCCGTAATCAGGGAGGTGACCAAGAACCCAGTGTCCACTCTAACAGAACTTCAGAAGTCCTCCTCAGGGAAGTGAGAACCTGCTGGAAGGTCTTAGAAATACTCCATCAGCCAGGGCTTTATGCTAGAGCAGCTTGATGAGTAAGGCATTTAGGAGATTTGTAAAGGATCTGATTCTCTGGTCTGAAGTCCAAGCACTATGTCTGGCAAAAGCAAGGTTCTGCTCATCCACTGGTTAATACCATGTCCGTGGTGAAGCATGGTGGTGGCAGCATCATGCTATGGGGTACTGTTCAGAAGCAGGGATGAGGAGACTGGTCAGAATTAAGGGAAGGATGAATGAAGCCAATTATGGAGAGATCCTTGAAGAAAACCTGCTCCAGAGTTTTCCAGAGATACGACAGGGGTGAAGGTTCACTTGTTCACCATGACGATGACCTGAAGCACACAGCCATGACAACACTGCAGTGGCTTCACGACGAGTCTCTTAATGATCTCAAGTGGCCCAGCCAAAGACCAGACGTGAACCCCACAGAACATCTGTGGAGAGAGCTGAAGATGGAGGTTCACATACGACCGGATGGAGCTGGAGAGGATCTTCCAGGAAGAATAGGAGAAACTGCAGAAAGGCAGGAGTGTAAAGCTTGTAGAGACCTGCCCAAGAAGACTGGAAGCTGGAACTGCTGCTGAAGAAGTTTCCTCAAAGTTCTGAATAACAGCTCTGAACTCTTCTCAATGAGAGAACTGTTTCTGATTTTTTAATAAGTTCGCTTAAAAAATTCACTTTCTCATTACTAAAACAGTTGTGTGTGTGTGTGTGTGTGTGTGTGTGTGTGAGATCAGGAGAAGATTTATAAACTGTATGAGAGGAAGCAGCACGGAGACTTCGACACCAACAGCCACATCCAGAAGAAGAAAGAGTTCCGTAACCCCAGGTACATCAATAACACACACACACCAACACACACTCTGACAGACACTGTAACACACCCAGGTGTACAACACATTTATTACTTGAGCTGATGCAGTGTGTGTGTGTGTGTGTGTGTGTGTGTTCCACAGTATTTATGAGAAACTGATCCAGTACTGTAGTATTGATGAACTGGGGACGAATTACCCAAAGGTGAGTGTGAAGTTGTGCTGAGGAGGAAAAACCCACAGCTCACTTTATATCAATATAAAGAACAGAAACAGACACATTCTCTGCGTTTTGTAGCGACAAACGTCCAGGACACGCCCCAGACACCCACCAAATACCCCAGACGTCCTAAACACGCCAGACACCACTACACTGCTCACACAGTTAGCCACTACACCACTACACAACACACACAATGAGGTGAAGGTACTGAAAGCTGAAGGGTAAACTTATTTTGTGACCCATAACCACTCTGTTTATTAAATCTCAGATTTTCTGTTTTTGCATTTTTACTTTGACATTAGAACAATAATTCATGATCTGATGAATATTTATGGGAATATATCTCACGCTCCCCCCTGAGTTACACCCTGTTTATTTTAAATATATCTGGTTACAGGAAATGATCTTTTTATTTTTCTGTGTAAAGTTTGTGTTTGTGTTCCTCAGGACATGTTCGATCCTCACGGCTGGTCTGAAGACTCCTATTATGAATCATTAGGTGACCTTCTGTGTTCCTTCAATTACATCCATTCAGTTTAATTTATAATGAATTCTTTACTTACCTTCAGTGCCTGAGAGTATTATTATTATTATTATTATTATTATTATTATTATTATCATTATTATTATTATCATTATCATTATTGTTATTATTATTATTATCATTATTATTATCATTATTATTATTATTATTATCATTATTATTATTATTATTATTATTATTATTATTATCATTATTATTATTATTATTATCATTATTATTATTATTATTATTATTATTATTATTATTATTATCATTATTATTATTATTATCATTATCATTATTATTATTATTATTATTATTATTATTATTATCATTATTATTATTATTATTATTATTATTATCATTATTATTATCATTATTATTATTATTATTATTATTATTATTATTATTATTATTATCATTATTATTATTATCATTATCATTATCATTATTATTATTATTATTATTATTATTATCATTATTATTATTATTATTATTTCTGCAGCCAAAGCTCAGAAAATCGAGATGGAGAAACTGGAGAAAGCCAAAAAGGAGCGGACAAAGGTGACGTCCCTGAGACACAACTCTACACACTCTTACACAACACTACACACTCTTACACAACACTACACACTCTTACACAACTCTACACACTCTTACACAACTCTACACACTCTTACACAACTCTACACACTCTTACACAACTCTTACACAACTCTACACACTCTTACACAACACTACACACTCTTACACAACTCTTACACACTCTTACACAACTCTTACACAACTCTACACACTCTTACACAACACTACACACTCTTACACAACACTACACACTCTTACACAACTCTACACACTCTTACACAACACTACACACTCTTACACAACTCTTACACAACACTACACACTCTTACACAACTCTACACACTCTTACACACTCTTACACAACACTACACACTCTTACACAACTCTACACACTCTTACACAACACTACACACTCTTACACACTCTTACACAACTCTACACACTCTTACACAACACTACACACTCTTACACAACTCTTACACAACACTACACACTCTTACACACTCTTACACAACTCTACACACTCTTACACAACACTACACACTCTTACACACTCTTACACAACTCTACACACTCTTACACAACACTACACACTCTTACACAACTCTTACACAACACTGCACACTGTTACACAACACTACACACTCTTACACACTCTTACACAACTCTACACACTCTTACACAACTCTACACACTCTTACACAACTCTACACACTCCTACACATTCTTACACAACACTACACACTCTTACACAACTCTACACACTCCTACACATTCTTACACAACACTACACACTCCTACACACTCTTACACAACACTACACACTGTTATACAACACTACACACTCCTACACACTCTTACACAAAACTACACACTTCTACACACTCTTACACAACACTACACACTCTTACACAACACTACACACTCTTACACAACACTACACACTCCTACACACTCTTACACAACTCTACACACTCTTACACAACACTACACACTCTTACACAACACTACACACTCTTACACAAAACTACACACTCCTACACACTCTTACACAACACTACACACTCTTGCACAACACTACACACTCTTACACAACACTACACACTCTTACACAAAACTACACACTCCTACACACTCGTACACAACTCTACACACTCTTACACAACTCTACACACTCTTACACAACACTACACACTCTTACACAACACTACACACTCTTACACACCACTGGGCACTCTTACACTACACACTCTTACACGACACTACACACTCCTACACTTTCAGCACAGTTTCACTGATGTTGTGAATAAAAGAAATTGTGTAACTGTGTTATTGTTGTTTGTGTTCTTGTTGTTTGTGTTTATTTGTGTTAGATCGAGTTTGTAACCGGAACAAAAAAAGGCACAAGTTCAAACGCCGCTGCTGTGACCAGCAACACCAGCAACACCAGCTCCACAGGTACGATCATGCTGTGTGTAACTGTTTATACACACACACTCACACACACACACACACACAAACACACACAGACAGCACTGAAGTTACATTTTAACCCGGTACTGATTCGGGGGCGGAGCTATGTATAATGGGCTCGAGTTTTGAGCCAGTCACGTCAGATATGATCAGTAAAATTAGTGATGGACAGATCTGGGTTATTAGGCTGTGACTGCATCTGTTTATTCATTCATCTGTTTATTTATCTGTGTGTGTGTGTGTGTGTGTGTGTGTGTGTGTGTGTGTGTGTGTGTGTGTGTGTGCATGTATAAGACTCTCAGAAGAGGAAGAGTAAGTGGGACTCGGCGGTTCCGGTCACTCTCTCCCAGCCGACTCTGATCACCACCACGGCCACGCTGCCCGGAGTCGTCTCCGTCACCACCACCGCCAGCGGCACCAAGACCACCGTCATCTCCGCCGTGGGCACCATCCTGAAAAAAGCCAAGCAGTGACCTCACACACCTGAGCCAGCTGACGCCCACTGACAGGAAGTGATGTCACGCTCCCAAATACCTGGACTGCTTACCATTGGCTGAGAAAATTGCAGAAGTGGACCGAGCCTCAGCATGTGACTCCTCAGTACCGGACTAAATTATCCAAATGAATGAGCTCTCACCGCTCGCTAATCCTGTTAGCATCACCCTGAGGTTTTATTCTTTATTTACCTCTCGTTCTCATCTCCACGTTTTCCTCTGATCTGTAAATCGTTCACAGCTCAGGAGTTTTAGTGGAAATACGTTTGGGATCTTATTTTTCATTTTTATCTGTTTTTAATTTTGCATGATAAACATTTTCACAGCTGGTCTTGTAGCCATCTTCATCTTCACCTGAGTTTCCTTCTCTCTGACGCACACCGAGCTGGATGTGTGTTCATTTTTTATTTTCCGGACGATGGTGTGTTCATGAGACGAAGCGACTCGTTGATTTATTCCAGATGATGATCAAAATAAACATTTTGTATTGTTGTGTATCTCTGCAGTGTTTGTGATGTTTTTCTGCTTTTAGTTTATATTTTTATTACCGATAATGTGGTGCAGCAGAAACTGTGTTTCTGTATTATAATAATAATAATAATAATAATAATAATAATAATAATAATAACATACATCAAAAAAACAATGCATGTCTATCAATTTAAGAAGTGAAAGATATATATATATAATTAAATATAAGACACTACAAAATATAGTACAAAAATTTAAATAAAATAAATATATTAAATATCATTTTTATACAGTAATAATAACACAAAAAGAACAAAACTGTCTATTTTAAAAAATAATAGCAATAAAATGATAAAAGTATAAACAAAAGAAAAATATCAATTATAATATAAGACTATAAATCTTTGCTAAATGGATAAAATTGTACTAATTAGTCATTTAAGAAAGTTAAAGTGTCTCAGTATTTGGTGTTTGATTGAAATTCATGGATACAGACGCAAAACAATCCGGAAAGTGCTGAAGATTGCGAGTGTGTATGAGTAAATCCTCTCAGCCAATCAGAGTGCAGGGGGCGTGTCTTCAGAACTCAAGTTAAAAACTTTACACACATAAATAGAGAGTAAATACATGCTAAAGTGTGTGTGTGTGTGTGTGTATGCGCTACTGAGCAGCTCTGTTTCTGTATCAGTGTGTGTGATCTGTTCTGAATCAGTTTAACACACACACACACACACACACACACACACACACACACACACAGAGGAATCTTCCTGTGTGTTCAGCAGCTGGTCCTCGTTTCACACCTCTGTGCTTTTTCACTTGAGCGTGTGTTTTTTTTGGACGAAGAGATTCACTTTAAACACAAAAAAGGAAAAAATTGGGTCTGAGAGTTTTTTTTATCTCAAAAAACAGAATTTTTTTTACAGATATTAAAACTGCAGCAGAAAGAATTACTGACGTCCAAATAAAAACGTGTCATCAATTACTCTTTAATTACAAATAATTTAACACTAATTACTTCATCAAAAGTGTGCGGGCTAGATCGTTAGCAGACAAGGAAGGTGTGGTCTGGGGTGGGTGTGGTCTGAAGTAGGTGTGGCCTGAAGCACTACTTTATTACGGGGAAGACTCTCTCTCTCTCTCTCTCTCTCTCTCTCTCTCTCTCTCTCTCTCACACACACACACACACACACACACAAAAGCAACTTTTCTAATTATTATAGCCTTCCTTATAATTGGTTAATTGACATACATCTGCAGTGCATTATGGGTAATATTCACCATATGAACACAGTGACTTGTTATAACGGTCCGTGTGTCAGCTGGGGGCGGAGCCTCAAATATTCTCTGTAATTGTAGTGCGAATGTTACATTTGTGGTGTTTAACTTTCCGTGTCGAGTAAAAATCATGTTTCATTTCTAAACTTGTATTTTTAAGACTTCATTTTAAATAAATGACTTAAAATTTGATGTTTTGGAACATAAATACACCAAATAAGATAAATATATATATAAAATGTTAAAAACTACTGACTTATTTACTTACTTGTTTATTGACATATTTTTATGAAGTGTATTTATTTATTTATTTATTCATTCATTCATTCATTCATTCATTTATTTATTTATTCATATTTTGCACCTTTGTCTCATTCTGTGTGTGCATGGGGGTTTTTTTGGTAATAAAACAGAATGTCTTAAGGAACTCTGTATAAACCCTGACGTGAACTTAGTGAGAAATAAAATAAGTGTTTCAGAGAGATATGATATGTATAAATATCAAGAAAAAAGTTTGTGAACCTTTTGGAATTTCATGGTTTTCTGAATAAATTTGTCATGAAATGTGATCTGATCTTCATCTAAGTCAGGGGTACGGACAAATATAATGTGTCTAACATAATAACACAAAATAAATTCTGATCCCTCCTGTCTTTATTGAACACACTCATTCAACATTCAAAATGGCAGTGGAAAAAGTAAGTGAACCCTAAGAATTAATAACTGGTTGACCCCCCCGGCAGCAATCACCTCAACCAGGCGCTTCCTGTAGCTGTGGATCAGACCTGCACGTCGTTCAGGAGGAGTTTTATCCCGTTCTTCCTGCAGAACTGCTTTAGCTCGGTCGTATCCTTCGGACGTCTCATGTGTACGGCTCTCTTCATGTCATTCCATAGCATCTCTGTTGGGTTGAGGTCTGGGCTCTGACTCCGCCCCTCCGAAAGCTGGATTTTGTTTTTCTGAAGCCGTTCTGTTGTGGACTCGCTCCGGTGTTTTGGGTCGTTGTCCCGCTGCATCACCCAACTTCTACACAGTTTCAGCTGACGCACAGACACTCTCACATTATCCTGAAGAATTGTCTGATATACTCGGGAGTTCATCTCCCCTCAGTGACCGCACGCTGGCCGGGCCCTGATGCAGCAGAGCAGGCCCAAATCATGACGTTTCCTCCACCGTACTCTACGGTTGGGACGATGTTTTCATGATGATACGCCGTGTCCTTTCTACGCCAGATGTAGTGCTGTGTGGTTTTTACAAATAGTTCAATCTTAGTTTCATCAGTCCACAAAACATTTTGCCCATACCGCTGTGGAGTGTCAGTGTGCTCTGTGCAAACTTCAGGCGTGCAGCAAGGTTCTTGTCAGTAACCACTTCGTGGTGTCCTGCCGTAGATACCCTGCTTGTTCAGTGTTTTACGTATTGTAGACTCATGAACAGAGATGTTCCAGTTCCAACGATACTTCAAATCTTCGGCTGTCATTCCGGGTTGTTTCTTTACCTCATTGATGAGTCTTCATTGTGCTCTTGGTGTCATTTTGACTGGGCGCCCACTTCTTGGTGGAGTAGCAACAGTCCCAAAGTGTCTCCATTTGTAGAATGTTTGCCTGACTGCAGACTGGTGAAGTTCTAAAGTCTTTGAAATCACTTTGTGACCCTTGCCAGCTTTATGTGAATCAACAATTCTTGATCGCAGATCCTCTGAAAGCTCTTTTTGGCGAGGCACGGCTCACATAAGCGTGCGCTTCTTGTGCGGAGCAAACTCCAAACGTTTGAGGGGTTTTTATCAGTGAAAGTAGCCGTAGTCCACACCTCCAAACTCATTTTCTTAACCAGACTGCAGGTGTGCAGAAACCTGACTCCAATTAGTTTTTTTGAGGTCATTAACTCAAGGGTTCACATACTTTTTCCACAAGCACTATGAGGTTTTTTTGGTTGTTCTCAATAAAGACATGAGAGATCAGAATTGTTTTTTGTGTTATTATTTTAGACACATTATATTTGTCCGTACCCCTGACTTAGATGACTTAGATCACATTTTATGACAAATTTATTCAGAAAACCATGAAATTCCAAAAGGTTCACAAACTTTTTCTTGCCACTGTATAAAGTGCGCGTTGTGAAGCTGAAGCTGAAGTTGAAGTGGTCACTTGTGAGAGTCACAGTGTGTGGAACGTCCCATTGAAATGCTAATGTGGTCATAAAGAGAGTGTGAGTATGAAAGAGGAATGCGGCGGGGCCTCGTGTGGAGCTCAGATTCCTGACGGAGGTGAAATCTTCACTAACGGCACTCTGGAGAATAAAACACACAATTATACAAAACTACAGGTGTAAAACAGCCGAAGTGGAGGTTTAAAGTCACACTGAGCGCCGCTTCCTGGATATTTTACTGTTCAGAAGTAAGTGCCTAAAGTTTTGTGTTAATGTTGAAAGGTTCCTGCTGTCTGTCGGTAGATTTAGAAATCTGGAACTGATGTAGAAGAAGTTTTGTGTAACAGCAGCTCCGCAGTGGTGCAGGTTCATATCACTGCACTCGCTCTCGTACCGAGCGTTTATACGGGATTAATGCTGTGGTGTGAGAGGAATAAAACACTCAGGGACGTGCAGTTACAGGAGAATAATCTGCATCACCACACTGACCCTCTTCACTGTTCACTCTTCACTCTTCACTGTTCACTGTTCACTCTTCACTCTTCACTGTTCACTGTTCACTCTTCACTCTTCACTCTTCACTCTTCACTGTTCACGATTCACTGTTCACTCTTCACTCTTCACTCTTCACTGTTCACGATTCACTGTTCACTCTTCACTCTTCACTCTTCACGATTCACTGTTCACTATTCACTATTCACTATTCAGTTCACTCTTCACTGTTCACTCTTCACTCTTCACTCTTCACTGTTCACTCTTCACTGTTCCGAGTCTCTCGCTACTGACGCTCAATAAAACTCCAACTCACTGTATTTTTAGATGTTTTTGGAATGTGAAGGAAAACAGTAATAGAAAGTTTCCCACTTGAGGCAGATGTAGTTCACATGCCTGTGTGTGTGTGTGTGTGTGTTTGTGTTGGTCTCTCTCTCTCTCTCTCTCTCTCTCTCTTTGACTCACACAGACACACCCAGACTCTTATTCACTCGTGGTTCATTGTGTGTTCGTTGCTGCTCGCTCTCCACTCAGGAACACTCAGTTCCTCTGATTTCAGGTTGCTGTGGTTACTGTGTGTGTGTGTGTGTGTGTGTGTGTATATGAGTGGTACATCATGACTTGGAGCGAGGGCTACACCTGGACCTCAGGTGTGATTCCTCTCAGTTGAATCAGATTTTTCTGTGCGCGCGCGCGCACGCGCGTGTGTGTGTGTGTGTGTGTGTGTGTGTGTGATGTGCTAAATAAAAAAACAAGCGTAAAGTGAGTTGTGTTTATTATTCATCACTGCATTCTGTTGTTCATTAATTATTCGTTCCTGAACGTTTGCCGTTAACGTTAAAGTTCAGACGGTTTTGTGGTTTTATTTGAAGTACTTTACAGGTGTAAGAACAAATCTACACAGTACACGTGTGTTAATAACGCGTTAATGATGCCCAAGTAAAGTATAAATATCTTAAAAATAATACTTAAGTAGGGTAATGAAGCGCAGTTCCTCCTGCGTGAACATGAACATCTGCACTGTGATTTATTTACCTTCCCTCATCCTCAGTAACGGCCTGGTCAGGGTCATGCTGCTTTAAATTAGGATACTCGTTTGTTTATATTTTGGGAAACAAAACTATATAAATGTATCAGATCACATGATGGACAGGTACAAACACAAACCACTGCAGAAGAAACGTTCCCTCACACATCTCTAAGCGAGAGTGGTTCTGAACTGGAGCGATGTAGCTGAGGATGAGGAACTGTCTGAGCCAGAATTTACCCCCTGTGCTCACGTTTCTACTGCTGTGGTGTTTACGTTGTTTCTGCTAGAAGAGCGGTTGGGCTTCACTTGCACACTTAGGATTTAAATCCACAGACAGATTGTAAGAAAGTTCTGGAAATTGTAAGCTCCATGAGGATGACCTGTTTATTATTCTCAGATGGTAACACCGTGTCCAGTTTCGGGGACATTGCTTCTCATTTCTTGGGAGTCTATGCTACCTACTGAGGTAACTTATAGCTCCGTATCTTGTGTGGTGGTCTCAACAGTCTCTTGAACTTGGTCGTATATGGTTTGGAACATAAGTTTAATTTGGTTGAAATCTGCTTTCCAAAGCTGTTGCCTCTGAGCTGCTTCACATCTTTATCCAGACCTATTGCTCCAAGGCTTGCACCGATCTAGAGACCTTGCTGCCACATCCCAGCTGCCTTGTTGACTTGCATTTCCTCAACAGCTTCATGTAGTCCATCTAGAACCACATGGATGACCTTCTGGTGCCTTGTCCAGCTGTACCTCTTCTGCCTGTTTTGCCTCTCCCTGTCTTCTTCTTGAGGCTAGATTGGGCACCCTCCAGGTCAACGTACTCATGGTACTGGAGCACCTCCCTGTTATGGATGTTGCTGATGGGGAGTTTCAGATGTGTCTATCATGTATCCCAATGTTGCTCAGGCATCAAGGCAATTTTGATGTTCCTCTTGAGATCTTCCACTGGGGAGAACAGGAACTCATATTTCAGGAGGGGCCACAGCATGCAGAAACTTGTCTTGGCCCCATGGTAGTGAACAAGACTTCCACCTACTGGCCTGTTGTACATATATATTTAGTGGTAAAACAACCAGGTTCCAGGTGATGGGTGGAATTGGATTGCTATGATCAATCATTGATAAAAACTTAACAGCCTCCTCTCTTTGGCAAAAGGGATACCAGGTTATCATCTCCTTTCAGATCTGTCTAGATCTACCTGCTTCCTGGGAGGTACCCAGTGATGACCCCAGTCTGATGACCCACGACCCCCTCTGCAGATCCTGAGGAGATTCTTGGACTAAAGCTGTTGTAGTCGATTATATAGACTGTAGACATCCTTGGGACATAGTGCTGATCCAGGGCCACCTCAAGAAATGTGTAGGATGTGGACCCATCAGGTCCATAAGGTACAGAAACAGCACAACTAGGTCTGCCTTGGATGACCACAAGAGTGTGGCCCAGATACCCTGAGAAGCTCTCAGATGTTTGGCAACACTGCTGATTCTGGAACTATAGGGATGGGACTGACATAACAACCCAGAATCTGGAATGTGTCCTAGAGGAGACAAGGGGAACTATTGAAGGGAAAAATTCAGTAGTATGGTTGGGATGTGGTAGCAAAACATCTGGACAAGACTGGAGCAAGCTGTAAAGAAGAATATCACATGGCCTAATCTGTGAAAAGCAGAACCTCATCACATTAGCTTTATTTTCCAGGCTGTATACAACATCCTAACAAGCTGGTGGTATGACCATGTCCAAGAGAACATCACAGGCCACCACTGAACCCTGGCAGCTGAAAGTTGGCCTCATGAAGCAGTAAGGTCTGCAAGGCCCCACCTGAAGAGCCACCAGACCAGGATGAAATGCATACAGGGGCTTCACCTGAGACAAAGGAGGAAGAAAAAAGTGCCTTCAAGTTCAATACAAGCTTCAGACCTTCTGCAGGTCAGGTGGTCCCAAGTCTGCAAGGAGATGCAGTGACTGCAGTTTGATGGAGATGCCAGTTCAGTGCTGGAACTTGACAACCATCTCCAAATTTATGAGCACCATCATCACTGGACTAGCTTCCCATTTGGTGTGTGGTTTATATGGTTCAGATCCACGGTATAGAAGATTGTAGAGAGTACAATAATGAATGAATATTCGTGAAGGTGAAAGCAGGAGAGTAACTCCAGCATGAAGGGAATCGCTGAGCACACATTTCTCACTCGCAGGTTTGTATCTTCTCCTCCACACTCGCAGGTTTGTATCTTCTCCTCCACACTCGCAGGTTTGTATCTTCTCCTTCACACTCGCAGGTTTGTATCTTCTCCTTCACACTCGCAGGTTTGTTATCTCATTTCTTAGCGTGTATGCACTATTATTGCTGAGCTTTATGTGTGGACTATTGACATTAGATAAATACAGGATGTGCGTGTACTGAGAAGGCCACCTAGGTTTGAGAAGATGCACCAATGTTCAAGGACATTGTGTGTGTGTGTGTGTGTGTGTGTGTTAGCTTGCTAAAAGACTTCCTTTCTACTCTTATCAAATAACAGCTGGATGAGTTGTAGAGACTCTTTGTTGTGAGAGTGTATAGTTGTGTATCAGACGGAGTCCGGCACTCGCTTTGCCTCGACTCGTTACTATGGTAATAAAGTTTCATCTCTTTTTGCGGTCAAAAACCTCGAGAGATTTTGTTTCTTCTGAAGAAGACTGCAGTGTTGTATTTTATTTATTTATTTATTATGGGAAAAAATCGGCTGCTTAAGAGTTCTTTGGATAAATAAATGTTCTTAGCTTTCAAAAGATGGTTCTGATTGGAGGGTTCTGATCGGAGGGTTCTGTTTGGAGGGTTCTGATTGGAGGGTTCTGTTTGGAGGGTTCTGATCGGAGGGTTCTGTTTGGAGGGTTCTGATCGGAGGGTTCTGTTTGGATGGTTCTGTTTGGAGGGTTCTGATCGGAGGGTTCTGTTTGGATGGTTCTGTTTGGAGGGTTCTGATCGGAGGGTTCTGTTTGGAGGGTTCTGTTTGGACGGTTCTGTTTGGATGGTTCTGTTTGGAGGCTTCCGATTGGATGGTTCTGTTTGGAGGGTTCTGTTTGGAGGGTTCTGATTGGAGGGTTCTGATTGGAGGGTTCTGTTTGGAGGGATCTGATCTGAAACACTCTGCTGTAAGGGTCTACATTCTTCTACCAGAGGGACAAACAAAGAGCCCTGAAGGTTTAAACATTTCTAACCATTTTGTATAAAATGTGCTGGTGCAGTGTGCAGTGTGTGTGTGTGTGTGTGTGTGTGTGTGTGTATCTGTGTGTGTGTGTGTGTGTGTGTGTGTATCTGTGTGTGTGTGTGTGTGAGTGTGTGAGTGTGTGTGTGTGTGTGTGTGTGTGTGTGTGTGTGTGTGTGTGTGTGCGCGCATAACTGTGCAGAGTGATGAGTCTTTGTAGCCTCCGGGAAAAAACTTCCACTGCCACTCCCATACAGCTCTCTGTCTCTCTCACTGTCTGTCTCTCTCTATCTGTCTCTCTGTCTATGTGTCTCTCTCTCTGTCTGTCTCTCTCTCACTCTCTGAATGTTTTTACCAGAATTATTTAATTAATATATCTGTCTTACTTTGTTTTTGCTTTATCTCTTTATTTCTCACTTTCTCTTTTTCCTTTTTTTCCTTATCTCTCTCTCTTGCAGTTAAATGCTCTAACAACACACACACGCACACACACACACACACACACACACGGGCTCATGCCGCTCCTGCATTCCTGCACACACACATAAACACACACTCACCTGCACAGACCTGAGAAAGAAGAGAGAAGGAGAGGTGGAGGGTGAATGTGTGTGTGTGTGTGTGTGTGTGTGTGTGTGTGTGTGTGTGTGTGTGTGTGTGTGTTTTGGTGGAGGAGGAGTGAAAGGAGGAACAAAAGGGGAAATGGAGGAAGGGAGTCGCCTTCAGCCCACCTGAGAGCTCTGCAATGGGAGGAGGGATTTAAAACCACACACACATACACACTCTCTCACTCTCTCTCACAGACTCTCACACGGCTGATCCGATCCTGCCATTCCACTACACACACACACACACACACACACACTGAAGATTAGAGCCGGAGTGTAACTGCAGGAGGAGAAACACAACCTGCTCCGGAAACTTCAAAGAAACTCACAACTCTGAGATCAAAGGCGCTTCACAACTTCTTCACTTTTTAAAATATTTTTTATAATTTCACTTTTTTTTGTTCCACTTTGTGGCCGTGTGTGAGGAAGGGAATTTACCTCACTGTGTGTGTACGCACTTGGACTTTGGACTAGGAGACTCAGTATTAAAGAGGTAAAATGTCTTTTACACACACACACACACACACACACACACACACACACACACACACACACACACACACACACACACACACACACTTTTTCTCTTAAACTCTAATACACACTCTAATTGTTGTTGTGTTATATTTGAGTCTCTTATTGTATTTAAAACACACTTTGAAACACAATTACACTCTAATTGTTGTGTACTGTGTATTGTGTGTGTATGTGTGTGTGTGTGTGTGTGTGTGTGTGTGTGTGTGTGTGTGTGGTTTTTCGTACCTGAACTGAAATCACCTTACACTCTCTTAATACACACCAATACCAAATATTACACCTGATACACATTCTGTCACATGTCAGATGTCACATGTCAGATGTCAGATGTGTGTGTGTGTGTGTGTGTGTGTGTATGTGTGTGTGTGTGTGTGTGTGTGTGTGTGTGTATGTGTGTGTGTGTGTCTTCCTTGTACACCATCATCAGTAATAAACTTTTTTGCTTTGAGAAAACTAGCAGCTGAACACACACACACACACACACACACACACACACACACACACACACACACACACACACACACACACACACATTTATTACAGTGCTATAGTTCCTTTGTCCCATAGTATTATATATATATATATATATTATTGTAATTGAACTGGAGCTTAAAACTGATGAATTACAGCAGCTGCACATCAAAGGTTTATAATAATTCACTCTTTCTATACTTTATCGTTTCTATAGCAACAGCTCATTATCAGTTTATCTATCAGTTACGGAAGGAGTCTCCAGTGTCAGCGCTGTGTAACAGCCAGAGGTGAAGCTGTGACTTTAAGTTTTCCACATCTTCATCCCAGATTTACACTCCTCTACTGTTTCTCACTCACACGCTGTGTTTATTATCTTATTAACATGAAGAGAGAGAATAGAGAGAGGGAATAGAGAGAGAGAATAGAGAGAGAGAATAAAGACAGAGAATAGAGAGAGAGAATAGAGAGAGGGAATAAAGACAGAGAATAGAGAGAGAGAATAGAGAGAGGGAATAGAGAGAGAGAATAGAGAGAGAGAATAAAGACAGAGAATAGAGAGAGAGAATAGAGAGAGAGAATAGAGAGAGGGAATAGAGAGAGGGAATAGAGAGAGGGAATAGAGAGAGGGAATAGAGAGAGAATAGAGAGAGGGAATAGAGAGAGAGAATAGAGAGAGAATAGAGAGAGAATAGAGAGAGGGAATAGAGAGAGGGAATAGAGAGAAGGATGGTGAGGGAACGAGTGTTCATATCTGCTATAACGTACGTTACAGCAGGAACTCACTTGTTTCAGATTAAATGTAACTATAAACAGATAAAAATTAAAACATTAAAAAATGTAATATTGTAATTGTTGGTAAACTGCTGTGGTGTAAGAGGAATAAAACATTTGGGTGTCTGCTGTTACAGGAAATTAATCAACTTCATCTCTCACTCTCTCACTCGCTCACTCTCTGTCTCTCATTCTCTCTCTCTCTCTCTCTCTCTCTCTCTCTCTCACTCACTCACTCACTCTGTTTCTCATTCTCTCTCTCACATACACTCTCTCTCTCTCTCTCTCTCTCTCTCTCTCTCTCTCACTCCCTCTCTCTCTCTCTCTCTCTCTCTCTCTCTCTCTCTCTCTCTCTCTCACTCCCTCTCTCTCTCTCTCACTCCCTCTCTCTCTCTCTCACTCCCTCTCTCTCTCTCTCTCTCTCTCTCTCTCTCTCTCTCTCTCTCTCTCTCTCTCTCTCTGCCTGTGGGGGATTTATGGGTGTTTATGTAAAGCACTCGGGGGGATTTTTGCTGTAATGATAGTAATGTAGTGTGTATTAAGAGTAAATGTATATAACACTAGTAAAATTCCAGATATCTGTACTCGTACACGTTACTCCTGACGCACAAACAGAACAAAACACACACCTTCATAATCATCCATCAGTCTTCAGACTAAAGCCTCTAAAGATCCTGCTGAGTCT
Organism: Ictalurus punctatus; assembly: GCF_001660625.3. Classification (NCBI taxonomy): domain Eukaryota; kingdom Metazoa; phylum Chordata; class Actinopteri; order Siluriformes; family Ictaluridae; genus Ictalurus; species Ictalurus punctatus. The sequence continues at coordinate 34,950,610 of NC_030420.2, forward strand.
CTAAACCTCTCTTCACTCAGTCCTGTGATGTGGATGGAGTGATGAATAAACGATCACACTTCTATTTATGTAGCATTTTTAACAACTGGCGTCGCACAGCTTTACACAAATCCAGGGTTATATTTCGGCTCCTAATGAGACGACATGACCAAAAAACCTTGAGAGGAACCAGGCTGAACACAGAACCCGTCCAGAACCCGTCCAGAACCCGTCCTCCTCTGAGTGACACAGAGTCAGCATAAAATATATCCTCCTCCGTTTACCACCTTACTGACACGTGTTTCTGATCTGGAGCGCTGAGACACAACATCTGCTCACGGAACTTCAGGAATTCTGACAGATCCATAAAATACACGCACGTACACACGCACACACACACACACACACACACAGGGGAGCCGCTAGGATCTTCAGAGAGAGCAATTTTTTAAAAGAGACAATGTGTGTAATTTGTGTGTGTGTGCAGGTCAGAGATGGGAAGATGGGCGTGGCACCTCAGTGTGGTATTTCTCTCTCTCACCCTGATTGGTCATCATGTCATCAGTGGTGAGGAAACTATCTTTTTACATTATTATTATTATTATTATTATTATTATTATTATTATTATTATTCACTCATTAAAGGGGAAGAAAATTAAAATGATACATTAGAAAAACAATTCAACTGTTATAGTTAGAATTCATGATGTAATATACACGGTGATTAGTCGTCTATTTAAGACATTGTACAGAACGCTTGTCATTGGAGTTCTTTAGAGATTTAAAATGTATAAATCCGTGTAAATAAATGAAGAAGCTCTGGATCATGAGTCACATGACCGAGTCTCTGATTAAAGGGGTATTTTATCTGTTTCTTGTCTGATTTATTTCACAGCCAATCGCTGTGCAGCGAGTAAAGCCACCAGCTGTTCTGTGTGTCTGCAGACTGGATTCGGCTGCGCATACTGTCGTGATGAGGTGAGTGCACCTGCCTCAACATCTGCCCCAACATCTGCCCTAACACCTGCCCCAACATCTTCCCTAACATCTACACCAACATCTGCTCCAACATCCTCCCTAACACAACACCTGCCTCAACATCTGCCCCAACATCTTCCCTAACATCTACACCAACATCTGCTCCAACATCCTCTCTAACACATCTGCCCGAGCACCTGCCCCAAAATCCTCCCTAACACAACATCTGCCCCAACATCTGCTCCAAAACCAAGCCCCTCTCTAACACACGTGCCCCAACACCCTCCCCTAACACATCTGCCCCAACACCTGCCCCAACCCAACACCCTCCCTAGCACAACAGCTGACCCAACACACCAGCTGTAATGTAATATCTAACGGAAGTGTTTAATATTCATGTTTATATTCACATGTAGATATCAGAATTATGCTGCTGATGTAAATGTGTAATAGTGATGATGAATGTGCAGTAGCCGTGGTGGCGTATGGGTTCAGACTCTGGGTTTGATGATCAGAAGGTCAGGGGTTCAGGTCCCCAGTGCCACCAAGCTGCTGCTACTGGTCCCTTAACCCTCTCTGCTCTGTATCATGGCTGACCTTTGACCTCTGACCCCAACTTCTCAATAAGCTGTGATATATGAAGAGATGTGTATCACTGTGCTGTAATGTCTACATGACAAAAAGATTCCTTCTAAATCTGTAAATGTGTTTCTGGTGTTCTTCAGGTCTTTGGGTTTGATCGCTGTGACCTGCTGGAGAACCTGAAATCTCACAGCTGTGCTCTGATCGTATCGGTGAAGAGCTCCATGAAAATGTTGAAGGTGAACAATCACACCATTACACACACACACACACACACACACACACACACACACACACACACATGATATCACACACATGGTATAACACACACACACACACACACACACACACACACACACACGGTATCACACACACACATGGTATCACACACACACACGATATCACACACACAGTATTTTACACACACACACACACATGGTATCACACACATGGTATAACACACACACACACACACACACACACACGGTATCACACACACACATAGTATCACACACACACACACGGTATCACACACACAGTAGTATTATACACACACACACACACATACACACGGTATCACACACACAGTATTATACACACACACACACACACACACACACACACACGGTATCACACACACACAGTATTTTACACACACACACACACACGGTATCACACACACAGTATTATACACACACACACACACACACACACACACACACGGTATCACACACACACAGTATTTTACACACACACACACACACGGTATCACACACACAGTATTATACACACATGGTATCACACACACACAGTATTTTACACACACACACACACACACACACACACATACACACGGTATCACACACACAGTATTATACACACACACACACACACACACACACACACGGTATCACACACACAGTATTATACACACACACACACACACACACACACACACGGTATCACACACACACAGTATTTTACACACACACACACACACACACACACGGTATCACACACACAGTATTATACACACACAGTATCACACACACACAGTATTTTACACACACACACACACACACACACACACACACACACACACGGTATCACACACACACAGTATTACACATGAACACACACACACTGTTGCTCTGAGACTCTTTTTCACTATTATAAACCAGGAAGCTCAGTTTATTCAGAATTCTCTTTTTCTCTGCTCGTGTCCTCTCTTTCTCCATGCATTGTTCTCGTGTTCTCCTCACGTCCTCTCTCTCTCTCTCTCTCTCTCTCTCTCTCTCACGTCCTCTCTCTCTCTCTCTCTCTCTCTCTCTCTCTCTCACGTCCTCTCTCTCTCTCTCTCTCTCTCTCTCTCTCTCTCTCCCTCTCTCTCTCTCTCTCTCTCTCTCTCTCTCTCTCTCTCACTGTCTCTCTCTCTCTCTCTCTCTCTCTCTCTCTCTCTCTCTCTCACGTCCTCTCTCTCTCTCTCTCTCTCTCTCTCTCTCACGTCCTCTCTCTCTCTCTCTCTCTCTCTCTCACGTCCTCTCTCTCTCTCTCTCTCTCTCTCTCTCTCACGTCCTCTCTCTCTCTCTCTCTCTCTCTCTCTCTCACGTCCTCTCTCTCTCTCTCTCTCTCTCTCTCTCTCTCTCTCACGTCCTCTCTCTCTCTCTCTCTCTCTCACGTCCTCTCTCTCTCTCTCTCTCTCTCTCTCTCTCTCTCTCTCTCACGTCCTCTCTCTCTCTCTCTCTCTCTCTCGCTCTCTCTCTCTCTCACGTATTCTCTCTCTCTCTCTCTCTCTCTCTCTCTCACGTCCTCTCTCTCTCTCTCTCTCTCTCTCTCTCTCTCACGTCCTCTCTCTCTCTCTCTCTCTCTCTCTCTCTCACGTCCTCTCTCTCTCTCTCTCTCTCTCTCTCTCTCTCTCTCTCTCACGTCCTCTCTCTCTCTCTCTCTCTCTCTCTCTCTCTCTCTCTCTCTCACGTCCTCTCTCTCTCTCTCTCTCTCTCTCTCTCTCTCTCTCTCTCTCTCTCACGTCCTCTCTCTCTCTCTCTCTCTCTCTCTCTCTCACGTCCTCTCTCTCTCTCTCTCTCTCTCTCTCTCTCTCTCTCTCTCTCTCTCTCTAACAGAAAATTGCGATTGATAAGAACCTGAAACACTCCCAAGTGGCTCCTCAGGAGATGACTATGACTCTGTTACCTGGTGAGGAGCGAGTGGTGGAGATGGAGGTGTTCGAGCCATCGCGCGGTCCGCTCGACCTCTACATCCTCATGGACTTCTCCAACTCCATGTCTGATGATCTGGACAACCTCAAGAAGATGGGGGACAGCCTCGGTAGTTAACAAACAAACAACAACAACAACAACAACAACTTTAATAATAATAGAAAATTGATCATCTGTGGCAAAATTATCTGTGTCTGTGTCTGTGTGTGTGCGTGTGCGTGTGCGTGTGTGTGTGTGTGTGTGTGTTTCAGCTACGTTGGTTGGGACTCTCTCTGATGATTACACAATTGGATTCGGCAAATTTGTTGATAAAGTCACTGAACCGCAGACAGACATGAGACCATCAAAGTAGGAGTGATACCTGTCTGCCTGTCTGTCTGTCTGCCTGTCTGTCTGTCTGTGTGTCTGTCTATCTGTCTGTCTGTGTGTCTGTCCGTCCATCTGATTGTCTCTATCAGTCTGACTTGCTTTCCATTAGTTCATCTATTTAATTGTCTGTCTGTCTAACTTTCCTTTTCTCCCACCCTTCTATCCATGTTTGTCTGTCTGTCTCTCTGTCTGTCCATCTGTCTGTCTGTCCTCCTGTCTGTCTGTCAGGTTGAAGGAGCCGTGGACGAACAGTGACCCTCCGTTCTCCTTCCAGCACGTCATCACTCTCACCAGTAACCTCAACACCTTCAAAGAGATCCTGCAGAAGGAGAGAATATCTGGCAACCTGGACGCACCTGAGGGGGGATTCGACGCCATCCTGCAGGCAGCCGTGTGTCAGGTAGCCAATCAGCTCACACAATGATCACATGATGCCTCTCAACCACGTGCATTATGGGTAATCTGGAGCAGCTGGGGTAAACTGCTGCAATGCATTGTGGATTACGGTATTCTACACAGTGCTAGTGGAGATGATGAATCTATGTAGTGCACGCTGTCACCACAGACCTGCATTCTGATTGGCCGAGAGAGACAGTCTGTCACGCACCTTTCTCTGAAAAAGAAAACCTGCCTTTATTTTTCTATTTGTTTGAGTTTTTATCCCTTTCTGTGTGCTCAGTCTCAGATCGGGTGGAGGCAGCACAGCACCCATCTCCTCGTCTTCTCCACCGAGTCGGCGTTTCATTACGAAGCGGACGGCATAAACGTGTTGGCGGGAATTTTGCCACGGAACGACGAGGCGTGTCACCTGGACAATAAGGGTCTGTACACGCACGCCACGCAGCAGGATTACCCATCAGTCCCCACTCTGGTGCGGCTGCTCGTCCAGAACAACATCATCCCCATCTTCGCCATCACCAACCACTCGCTCTCCTACTACGAGGTCAGTGTGTGAGGGAAACATCTCCTGGTCTCCTTCAACGGCCAGGACGGGTTTACTGCAGCTACACGCTTCCAATCCCTGTTACTCTAGATTAGTCTCATCTTACCTTCATATCAGCCTCTCTCTCTCTCCCCCGTTCTCTCTCTTCCTCTCTCTTCCTCTCTCTCTCTAACTCTCTCTCTCTCTCTCTCTAACTCTCTCTCTCTCTCTCCCCCCGTTCTCTCTCTTCCTCTCTCTCTCTCTCTCTCTAACTCTCTCTCTCTCTCTCCCCCCGTTCTCTCTCTTCCTCTCTCTCTCTCTCTCTCTAACTCTCTCTCTCTCTCTCTCTCCCCCCGTTCTCTCTCTTCCTCTCTCTCTCTCTCTCTCTAACTCTCTCTCTTCCTCTCCCCCGTTCTCTCTCTTCCTCTCTCTCTCTCTCTCTCTAACTCTCTCTCTCTCTCTCCCCCCGTTCTCTCTCTTCCTCTCTCTCTCTCTCTCTCTAACTCTCTCTCTCTCTCTCCCCCCGTTCTCTCTCTTCCTCTCTCTCTCTCTCTCTCTAACTCTCTCTCTCTCTCTCCCCCCGTTCTCTCTCTTCCTCTCTCTCTCTCTCTCTCTAACTCTCTCTCTCTCTCCCCGTTCTCTCTCTTCCTCTCTCTCTCTCTAACTCTCTCTCTCTTTCTCTCTCTCCCCCTCCCTCTCTCTAACTCTCTCTCTTCCTCTCTCTCTCTCTCTCTCCCCCCGTTCTCTCTCTTCCTCTCTCTCCCCCTCCCTCTCTCTAACTCTCTCTCTTCCTCTCTCTCTCTCTCCCCCCGTTCTCTCTCTTCCTCTCTCTCTCTCTCTCCCTCTCTCTAACTCTCTCTCTTCCTCTCTCTCTCTCCCTCTCTCTAACTCTCTCTCTTCCTCTCTCCCCCCTCCCTCTGTCTCTGTGAGTTACAGTGTAGCACTAGGTTTATGAACAGGTCTCGGTTGATTGAACAGGTCTGGGGGTATTTTAAGGACGTGTTGATGTATCTGTGTGCTTTTGTGGTGTAATGTAGAAACTGGTTCCGTATTTCCCCATCGCGGAGCTCGGAGTGCTGACAGACGATTCGTCCAACATCCTCAACATCATCAAGATCGCCTTCGATGTGAGTCGCACACTCCAGCAGTGTTTCTGAGATTCTCACACTCTAATATTACTGTGTCTCTGCCTGTCTTTCTGTCTTTCTGTCTTTCTGTCTATATGCCTGTCTGTCTGTCTCTCTCAGAGATTTGTAGTGATCTCTGTCTGGAAACTGGAAGCGTATTATACTGTTCTATAACTAGTCGTGTGTGTGTGTGTGTTGTCTGTGTGTGTGTTTGTGTGTGTTGTGTATGTGTGTGTACGTGTTGTGTGTGTGTGTTGTGTGTGTTTGTGTGTGTTTTGTTGTGTGTGTGTGTTGTGTGTGTGTGTGTGTGTGCGTGTTGTGTGTGTGTGTGTGTGTGTGTGTGTGTGTGTGTGTGTGTGTGTGTTCTTCATAGAATATCCGTTCGAAGATCAGCATCCAGGCTGAGAATAAACCCAGAGCGATCGGTGCTCAGATGCTCTCAGCGGCCGGAGTCGCGTCAGATTACGGAAACTTCTCCATCCAGCCGGGAGAAATTGTGAGTCTGGTCTATAGACACGCCTCCAGTCTGCTGTTTCTACTCCTCATCGCAAAGCTTTATACACTCCAGTTTAGCATCGTCTCTTCACCCTTTGTTTTTTTATCTTTCAGGGTAAATTTAAACTGCTTCTGAACGCTAAGACGAGTGTGAATGATAAACCCGTGTGCAACCTGAACACCAACGAACGCACGGGGACGATCAGGGTCAAACCCACCACGTTTAGCTCCGCCCTCGAGATACAAACCTCCGTCCTCTGTGAAACCTGCGAGTGTGAAAATGTGAGAGTGATATGGGCGTGTCCCAAACCACACACCCATTACACTATATAGTCCACATAAACTTCAATTCAATTCAGTTCAGTTTTATTTGTATAGCGCTTTTTACAATAGACGTTGTCTCAAAGCAGCTTTACAGAAATATCAACATGGTATACAGATATTAAAGGTGCGAATTTATCCCAACTGAGCAAGCCACTGAGTGGAGACGGTGGCGAGGAAAAACTCCCTAAGATGTTTTAAGAGGAAGAAACCTTGAGAGGAACCCGACTCAGAAGGAACCCGTCCTCATCTGGGTAACAACAGATAGTGTGAAAAAGTTCATTATGGATTTATATGAAGTCTGTATGGCGTTAGGAGCAGCCGTAGTCCCAGCAGTCTGGAATTAGAGAAGATTTGAGCTCCATCCAGAGGCAGAAAGGATCTGGATCTCTAGTATCTCCATAAATTCGTGTGGGGCTCGGCGAAAGGAGAGAGGGAGAAAAAAGATAAT
>NC_030420.2:34965549-34990549 GCF_001660625.3 Ictalurus punctatus
TGTATGTATGTATGTGTGTCTCAGGCATGTTTGGCTCGGCTGTTTGCCTGCTGTCCGTGCTGTGCGATGGGTAATTTATTATTTTTTATCTCTATAAATTGATCAATTTTAACTGTATGTTCTGGATTGATATACTTATGTATATTACAAATAAAATTGAATTGAATTGAACTTTTATCCTACACAATCTGGATGTTATGGACATTACGGATCACGGTGTGATGTGATGTTGGGAGTTCTTCTTTATGTCAGTCACTCATGGTTCTGGTTCTGGTTCTGTGTGCAGGTCGTATGGTGGGATTTAAAGAAGATCACTACATGCTGCGTCAGTCTTTACTGAGCTCGGATCACTTGGACACGCCGCTGGTTCGGACCGGGCCGCCTAAGAGCACAGACGTGGTGCGCTGGAAAGTGAAAGACAACATCCACCGTGGACCGAACCACCCTCAGAACCAGATCCAACCCAACCCCAAAGAAATCAGTGAGATTCTCACACTGACATCGGTGTTCATAGAGTTTATGAATTCTCCTTTAGACCAGATAAAGTCGATCAGCTGAGACGTCTCTTCTGTGTGAAGTTTCTTTAGTTTTGTATTGGCGCTACAAGGCTAATGCTAATCTAGCTAATAAGTACCGGAAGTGTGTTTCACCCAGAATGCTTATTGGCGAGATTTAGTGACACAGCGGGACTTCCTGTCACCTATAATCTTCAGCTAAACCTCACTGCATAAGCCCCGCCTCCCAGACTTATAAAGTGGATTTGCAGCAGGACTGCTGATGTTTTAGCCAGTTGTTTGTTTAAAAAAAAAAAAACTGATTATAGAGTTTAAAATTGTTTGAATTGAGTTTATAAAGATTTCAGTGTGTGTTTATTTTCAGCTAGTTACACTTTTTTTGTTTTGTTTTTTTAGACATTTGCTGTTAGCCGACAGTGTTACGACATTTAGGATAAAGAGACATTTTGGGTATTTTATTAAAATCCATATTGGGGTGTTAATTAGAAGATTATTTGGGGCATATATGATTTAATGCATTTGAAATTTATTCGAATATAAGTTCTTTCAGTTTGAAGCTAAAATGAAGAAAATAACACAGTTTTGTCTGTAAATGTTTATTTTTTGTTGATTTTCCTTCTCTTTAGTCGACTTCCCGCTCTCACTGCGGCTCCACAGACCGTTTTCTGACGAACTTTCACGTCCAGAAGGTCGCAACACTGAAATCCTCAAACAGGAAGTGGAGGAAAATGTGAGTCACCTGCTCACCAGCACATTAATGTTGTTATTTATTTTACGATCCTCACTGCATTATACAGCATCTCTCAGTAATATCAGTAATATCTCAGTGGAACCTCAAAACATCATCATCTGTGTACTAGAAATATGATTTTTAATTAATGATAATTAGAAATGTTTTAATGAGTTTAATGTTTTTTTCAGCTGAATAACGCATTCAGACAAATTCCCGGTGTTCACCGCGTGCAGAAAACCAGATTCAGGTGAGGTCAGGAAGCAGAGTGTCTTAAACTCGTCCTAAACTACAGAAAAGATGAATAATTTAAGCAATTTAAGCGTGGTTAGTGTTACTGCATCATAGAATACCAGAGCCAATCAGGTTCCGGTATGCAAATGATGCCCATTGCATAATTAAAAAAAAATTTTTTATCTGGATTTGACATGGTGGGAAAAAAGTTCTGCTTTTGTGCTTCTGCGGATTTTTCTGATTTTTTTTTATATATATACTGAGATTTATTTGTGTTTATTTTTTCCTGCTCTATATATTTATTGCTTTTAGTGACAAATGTTGTAAAATTCGTTTTCACAGGACACAGAGAAATGCAGGAAAGAGGTAACATTATAATAAATACATATCTAATAAATATAGAGTCTTATATGAGGTAGCAAATAGTTTTATTTATTAGATTTATTCGAAATATTATGACTTACACGCCTCCCTGTTTCCCCTTCATCAGGCAGAACAACACAATCGTGGACACGGTTCTCTCGGCTCCTCGTTCCAGCTACCGCGACATCGTTAACCTGACGGATAAACAGGTGCAGGCTGGGAATTTCAGCGATATGAAAGTAGTGCCGGGTTACTACACAGTGGCCACGGACAGAGGTGAGAGGTTAAAGAGGGAACAGTTTGCGAATGTGTGAAATAAAAAATTCTGCTTAAAAATCTGGATTTGTTCTACGTTCATGTCTCAGAGGCGACGGGGGCGGTGGAGCTGCAGGAGGGCGTGGAGTCTGTGGATGTTCGGGTTCCGCTCTTCATCAAAGATGAGGATGATGATAAGAAACAGCTGCTGGTGGAGGCCATCGACGTTCCGGTGGGAATCGCAGGCATCGGAAAACGCTACGTCAACATCACAGTGATTAAAGAACACGGTGAGACTCCGCCTCCCTCGTCCACTTCCCCTCGAACACGCCTCAGGGTTTTTCCAGATTTGTTCGATTTTACAGGAAATCATTCAGCATCTCTACCGACTTCATGATTTATCCAGTTTCTAACAATAAGCTTTAAATAAACAATATATAAAGATCATCAAAACGAACTGAACAAAGTGTGTCAAAAATCAGCCAATCAGAAGATGAAGGCAGGAACAAGAAAAGACACACCCTTACGCTTTTACATAAACTACGGTTATAACACAAGATGGCATGTGTGTAGTGTAAACAAGTGTAAATAAGAACAACCTTAAACTAAATACTTCTTATTTCAAAAATATAGGATTTAATTGTGTATAAATTAGATAGTTGTAGTTTAGTTAGCGAGCCAGCATTAATTAGATGTAATTATATGCGAATATTTGTAAAAGTATAATTTATTTATAATTATTTAAAAGTAAATGTATTAATTATTGTTTCTACTACATGCAGAACATGGATTTTGTATTTCTGTAACGCTTTGTGTTAATTTGGTTTTGAGAAAACTGTTTATCTGTTAGATCTTAATAATAGTAAATATGTTTTGTGCATTGATTAGACATCTACAACTGTTAATTGTGTGTGTCTGTGTGTGTGTGTGTGTGTGTGTGTGTATGCAGCTAAGAGCGTTCTGACCTTCCTTCAGCCCTCGTACACTTTTGCTCGGCAAGATGGCGTAGCTAACATCCCGATTAGCCGTGACATCATTGAGGACGGTCGCACTCAGGTCACCTACTGCACCAGAGACCTCACCGCCAAGGACAAGAAGGTAAGGTCATAGGTCAAGGTTTGGATTAATGTACATAAACTTGACGTGTACTGTGATTGTTGTGTAAACCAAGAACGTTGTTCTGTTTGAACCCCTCAGGACTACATCTCAGTAGACGGAGATCTGATGTACCAGCCTGGAGAAACTCAGAAGATGGTTCCTGTGAAACTGCTGGAGCTCGGGGAAGGAGACGCCCTGTTGGATAAACAGTCCAAACAGTTTGTGATGGATCTGAGCAACCCACGTCAGGGCGCTAAACTCGGCAAATACCCGCGAACCACCATCAACATCGCCGACAAACCAGGTGAAGCTCAGACACACGACGCAGGAGGGGGAGGGGTCACCGCAGGTCAACACACCAATATAATCAGTTAAAATAAAGTAAATTCAGAAGACGTGATCATGAATTTAGTGTAATCAACATAAATAAACACTGAATATTAAAGTCAGAAATGAATATGAAGAGCGACATTTTAATCTGCCAAGCTAGCGAGGAAATTAGGTTAATCTTAGCTAGCGAAAGTCGTAGCTGAACCCAAAATGTTTGATGAACTAATTAGCTACTGGGGATTAAACCATCTGATACGTTGAAGTTTTCCTGAAGTAAGGAACCATTTACTTAACATTTATGGAAGGAGTCTCCAGTTTCAGCGCTTTTTAAAAGTCAGAGGTAACATGATAAGCTTTGTTTCGTTTCTTTGTCTTATTAACTTGAAGAGAGAGAATAAAGAGAGGGAATAGAGAGAGAGAATAAAGAGAGGGAATAGAGAGAGGGATGGTGAGTTTACGAGTGTTTATAGCTGCTGTAACATAAGTGACAACAAGAACTAACTTGCTTCACAAACATTCCACAACATTATATGTAACTATAAAAGAATATAAAAGTATGTGTTGTTTTGTAGTTAATCATTTTTTTAATTGTTAGTAAATAGCTGTGATATAAGAGGAATAAAACATGCTGTTATTGGAGAATAATGAACTATAGGGCGGTAACAGTAACTCCGCTTCATCACACCACCCCACAGCACGTCCTGTTTTATTCCTTACTTAGCTGAGTAATAAAACAGTTACGGTAGAAATATGGTGAGATTCAGGAACTAGTAGTGAACTATGGTACAGAGGTGCAGGTACAAACATTCCAGATGTGTGTCACAACATCAAGTTCCGTACATGAAACTAATTGTAGCACATTTATTTGTTTAAAAAAATCCATAAATGAAAGATTCATTTATCAAACAAAGACCAGAAACATGATCTGGATGTCCATGGTTCTCCAGGCAGTTCGTCCAGCCCAGTAACCAATAATGTTAATATCAAAGTGAATATTATTTCCTCTCTCTGTGTGTTAGATCCGAGCGTGATCATGTTCAAGAACACCACGCAGAACTTCAGCATATCCGACGCGCTCTACAACATCCCTGTGATCCGCACTCAGGGTCTGGAAAACCCCTCCACCGTTAACTGGCGCACAATCTCCTCCCGCTTCAACCTGTCCGGCCCAGTCAAGTTCGCCCCAGGAGATATGGAGAAGAACATCGTGATCGACCCTCGTATGCAGCAGATTCCCTCCAAACCAGAAACCTTCCAGCTCGAGCTGTATGACCCGAGCCCTAATAGCCTCGTCCGAGACAGGAAGACCACGCTGGTCAACATCACTGATTCCAAAGGTGAGGCATTCTGTCTGGAAAAAGTCTGAATCTTCTGACTTCATGACTTCGTTGATTCCTGAGCTCCACCACACATGCTAATCCAACTTGACTGCGCCCATTGTTAGTAATCTATCCTTTTTTCTGTTGTTGTTGTTTTTTTGTTTCCTGTAACAGATGTCTTGACCAAGACAGGATCTCTTTCATTTAAAGCCCCGTCTCCCACTGGACGGATCTTTGCTCCGACTAACATCAATGCTACAGCTACAGGCCCTAAAAAGATCCTCCTTAACTGGAACCCTCAGTCTGGAGCCAAAGGATATAAGGTAACACACACATTTGACTAGACAGACAGACAGACAGACAGACAGATAGATAGATAGATAGATAGATTTGCACTCAGTAATAGTGTTTTGTAATAGTGTTAACTCTATTGCGATATGTAGATGACCTCCACCTGTGCGTTCATGATTCTGTTCACTTCCAGGTTAAGTATTGGATCTACGGAGACCCCGAAGCTGAAGCCCAGGTGGTGGACGTTAAAAGCCCTCATGCTGAATTGACGAATCTCTACCCGTACTGCGATTACGAGATGCGTGTGTGTTCATATAATGCTCAGGGAGACGGGGACTACAGTGACATCGTGCCGTGTCAGACTCTTGAAGATGGTGCGTTACTCAGTCAAATAATCTGATGATAATAGGAGCTCAGTTTTCACTGGTTAGCATGTGGTAACTGGGATCATGCTAACTTGTCATTGTTAGCTTTTATTCATACACTCCTTGGTTCAGGTGTGTTTGGAAGTGAAATATAGAATTTAAAGGTGAAGGTTTTATGGAACTGTTCTGAAATCTTTGTTCTAAATGTCCATTCCCATTTGGTGTCCTTTCTGTGCAGTCCCAAGTGAACCAGGCCGCCTGGCCTTCAATGTCATTGGCCCAACTGTCACGCAACTGAGCTGGGCAGAACCAGCAGAGCCCAATGGTGTGATCACAGATTATGAGGTCGTCTACACACCCATCAATGAGGACAGCAGTAAGTGGCAAGATTTGTGTAGCATTCATGTGAAAAACTAAAAACAGTCAACCATTTGGACATTTGTCTTCCCCTGGATACCCCTGTGTATCAGATTCTGACTTTATTTAATTTAGAACCCATTGGACCTGATAAGAAGGTGAAGATTGACAACCCCAAGAAGCGCATGTTGCTTATTGAGAACCTGCAGCAGTCCCAGACATACCGCTACAAAGTGCGTGCTAGCAACAAGGTGGGATGGGGGCCATACAGAGATGCCACCATCAATCTGGCAACCCAACCTCACAGACCCATGTCCAGTAAGTCTGTTAGGAGAAATTTGTGATTTGCATGTTTGCCATAAATACACAGGTATAATCTGGACATTATTACTTTTCCTGGGGTTTGGACACAGTAGCTATTCTGGCTAAGATTCTGATTGCCCTTGTGTCTACATTTTTTCTCCAACAGTTCCCATTATTCCTGATATTCCTATTGTGGATGCAGAGGCGGGGGATGATTATGACAGTTTTCTCATGTACAGTAATGAAGTTCTTCGTTCACCCACCTCCAGCACCAGACCCAGCGTGTCAGAGTTCTCCGAAGGTGAGCAAATCCCCTGCTGGTTGCATGCTTTCATGCCCTTGCTGGTTTTCATTCACTGCTAGCATCCTTTTAGCTGGCACAAACTTTGGTTATTGTCCAAAGTATACATATATATTATATGTTGGATTTTGAAGTTTTTACAGGGGGAACACTGCTTTCATACTGCACCTCTGAATCATTTTAAATGCTCTCTTTACCTTTGGATCGCCTTCGCCATCACCATTTGGATGCTCTATTGAACCTTCTGTGGTAAGATGATGTGCTAGCATCATCATGACTTGAACGACCTAGGATTCAGAAATTGCCTGATATAATTTTATACAACATAAATGTCTTGGAAATGTCTGAAGTTTTATCTTATTATCTGTTTACATTCGATTGCACGGGTATCTGGGTCGATTTTAATCCATGTGCATTTGGGATCTCCGGCTAAAACCTTTGGCATCAAGATCTTAACATGGGAATCTCCTTCTCTTTATTGCTTTGCTTGAATGTAGTCACTAACCATAGCTTGCCTACCTACCTGTCCTCCATGCTCTGCTTGCTTCCCCCCACATGAACACTGAAGGCAAGCGGTGGAAGCACGTTAAACTAGTGGGATCAGACCTGGATCTCCGTACGGTGTCCTGGAAACTGCCTGCTGATGTCATCTCCACCCGAAGCACAAGCACGAGCACTTTGGAAAGTGATGATATGCTGGTCCCTGCTCATTCCCAGATCCCTCATCCAAGTGGCTCTTTCCAGTACCCTCTACATGGTGGCTGTTTTGAGAACTCTGTGCAAGGTGGCCATTTCCAGAACCTTCCACAAGGTGAAGATCTCAACATGTCCCCTGTTAGACCGCATGCCAGCATACCCCTACCCTTGCCACCACTCTGCTGCCATGCTGTACAATCTATGTGAAACCTGTTCTGGATTGCTAGCTTGTCTCAAAATGCTGCTGCTGTGCTTTTGGTTGGTGTCAAGCGGAAATCTGTAGGTCGAACTACCTTCTGGTGAGCAAATGAGAACACAGATGATGAATGTAACGGCTTACACCCGAGGGAATCTGCTAATACTGTCACTAGTCATACAAACCCTGCTGCTGCTACATCTGACATTGGAGAAAGAAGGTTCTTCTAGTCTACAGCAATATGGAAACTGTCTATTCCACATGACCGAGAGAACAGTCAGACATTTCTGGGCAACTGTTTTGAAGTCTGACCCCTACCCTCTGATAGCTGGACATTCATACTACTTTCTTGGTGCTAATGCTAGTTTGTTCCCTTCTTTGTATCAACAGACCAGAACATAAATGGAAAGTGGGATCAAGGGTTCCTGTTCCCAGGAGGAAGTGGTTCCCTGTCACGCAACATCAGCACTTCTTCAACTAGCTACAGTGTCTCACCCCGCCCTGGTGGTGCCAACCAGTCAGTGGAGACCAATATGACTTACATAACCAACAAAGGTTTGCACATGGCCAGAATTTTTATTGTTGATTATAAAGCTGTACATTGAAAGCAATCTTTCTGCATAGCTTAGCTAGTCTGACTTTTAAATATCCAAAGTTTATTAGATTAGGATGGGAAATTAAAGTTACTGGGGGGTTGAATTCCACAAGATGGATTATAGAGTTTTTAGCCATCGCAAAATTAACTCAACTGCCAATAATTGCTTGAAATTACAATTTCCTTCCAGGAGGATCTGTGCCTCGCAAGCATGACATCCACACAGACGACGTGATCATGAGAAAACGATCCGAAAACAGGACTTATTATGATAATGATGGTGTAAGAGACTCCATTGTGATGAGCGACTTGACTGGAGGATTCTCTGACATTCTAAGTAAGTAGATTGTCTACAGGTGTGTATGTGTTTGCGTATCCATGCTTCAGCTCAAAGGCATTGTTCCATGTTTAAAGTAATGGATGGCAAGAATTACAGCTTTTGGCAGGAACCTGTGGTTGCCTATCGCTCAAACTCTCACTGACTCCTCCTTTAACATTCGCTCTGCTCTGCCATGTCTCTCCTCCATGCATTGCCATGCCTGTCTGTCACTATCCTACCCCATCCTGCCGTGCACTTCCCTGCCATGGCCTGTGGTGGCGCACTTTCAGGCGGTTCTAGCTTCAGCCAGACTACAACCAGCTACAGCCTGAACTCCCGCGTTCACAATCACTCAGACGACATCAACGAAGCTCTGCAGAACCTGGACAGGGTTCTCCAGGGTGAGTGGATATGGAAGCAACCAAATCTAAACCGTGGAGTTCAAATCTAGTAACAGAAACTCCTCTTTGGATTGGTTGATAAATGCAGTTCCAGGAGCCGTAAGAACCCAGTGGTTTATAATGTTTGCAATTTCCAAACCTGGAATAGCTGGATTAGCCCTGAAGTTCTTGTTTTAATATTTTTTTTCTTATTCATAATTCTGTGTAGTGGTTAATTAACAAAACTTTCATGAAGTAAACCACATGTTAAGGTAACATCGAGAATGTTAATGTTCTAACTGGTATGCGATTAGTTAAGCAGGCTTGCCTTGCAGAGTCATTTCGAGCTTCTATCATGCTGTTGTTACAATCAGCCCAGAAATTAAATGTTTATGAAGGGTTGTATGTTATCTAGATACTCGGCTGCAACGTGGAGTCCCTGAAACCCCAAGCAGGCTGGTGTTTTCAGCTCTGGGTCCCACGGCACTGAAGGTCAGCTGGCAGGAGCCCCACTGTGAAAAGCCAATATTAAAATACTCTGTCCTCTACCAGCTTCTCAGTGGAGGTCAGTAACAATGCTAAGTGGCTCCTATCTATCAATAGTCAAATTGTGATCCTTGACAGAAATTTCTACGTAATGCTAGATGTGTAATTTTGTACATAACGTTCTTTGTAGGTGAAATGAAGCGCTTGGACATCACTAACCCTGCGCAGAACTCTGTGGTGGTTCAGGACTTAATGCCCAACCAGTCGTACCTGTTCAAGGTAAAAGCTGAGAGTCAGGAGGGTTGGGGTCCAGAGAGAGAAGGAGTCATCACCATTGAGTCTGCTGTCGACCCCAAGAGCCCCCTCAGCCCTGTGCCAGGTAAGAAGGCTTGATGGTGTTGTTGGTTTATCAACTACAAATACATCCATATCGCAGAATTTCTGACCCGACATGGTGGTGTGTTTTCAGGGTCTTCATTCACTCTGAGCACACCCAGTGCTCCAGGTCCGCTGGTGTTCACCGCATTAAGTCCAGAGACTCTCCAGCTCAGCTGGGATAAACCACGAAAACCCAACGGCGAGATCTTGGGCTACGTGGTCACCTGTGAACAGCTGCACGGTGGAGGTCAGGGTCCAACAGTAACTAAACATTCCCTGTATTCAATATTCCTATTCCAAATCATTTGACATTGGCGTTAGGTTCCAGGTCACTTCATCCTTTCATCTTTTAAAAACTATAATAATTGTACTTCAGTAGTTTTAGCAATAATCTGTCATTTGTGTTGAAATTTAAGCCAGATTGATCTTGGAACATGATTTTGGGATAAGTACAGACATTTGCTTCAGTTACAATCCCCAGTGTGCATTAAATTCTGTTTAAAGCTATTTTATTAGTTCATATATTTATTAGTGGCCTGTTTTGCATGTTATCATTTCTGCTGTTTATAGTTTATAGTTTAATAAGTTAATGGTTGTTGTAGCCAATAGTTTCAGTTATCAGAATTTTTATTTATAATCAATGGTGCTAAGATGATATTTGACAGAGGGGCACAGTGCCTTAGTGGTTAACACATTTCCCTCGCACCTCTGGGGTTGGGGTTTGAATCCTGTGTGTATAGAGCTTGCGTGTTCTCACTGTGCTTTGGGTGTTTCCTCAGAGTACTCTGGTTTCCTCCCCCAGTCCAAAGACATGCGTTGTAGGCTGATTAGCATGTCCAGATGGTCCGTAGTGTGTGAATGTGAGTGTGTGTGATTGTGGCCCCCCCCCCCCGTGCCCCGATGGATATTTGACAGAATTGTATTATTTGTGCAGGAGATCAGCGCTCCTTCCAGCTCAGCGGGAACTCGGCCACGTCTCTGACCGTTTCTGATCTGAGTGAAAATGTGCCGTATAAATTTAAAGTACAGGCTCAGACCACGCAGGGCTTCGGGCCGGAGAGAGAGGGGATCATCACTATCGAGTCTCAGGATGGTATGACACACACACACACAAACGCACGCACGCACACGCACACTTACACACACACGCGCACACACACATGCGCGCACACACGCACACACGCGCACACACACGCACACTTACACACACACTCACACAAACTTTTATACATATCTCATTTCAACACCTAAATACACAACATAAATACAAGTAGCACCCAAACATAGTATGCAGTCTGATATAACAACTTGGTATTATTTAACATAGATATTATACAATATATAATGTAATATACCTTTCTTTCTGTCTCTTTCATTCTGCCTTGTTCTCTCTCTCTCTCTCTCTCTCTCTCTCTCTCTCTCTCTCTCTCTCTCTCACTATGTGTCTATAGGTTCTATGGGTCAGTACAGCAGTCAGTCTGTGATGAAGAGAGAAATGTTTAATTTGCCATCACAGAACTCGTCACAGACAACACACACCATGTTCACCGAACCCTTTATCACACCAGGTGACCTGTCTGTCTGTCTGTCTATCTGTCTGTCTCTATTAATCTATCAGGCAAATTCCCCAAAATTCCCCTTACAGTTAATTATTATTAATATCTTTATCTGTGAGTGGAGAAGCGTCTTTATCATTATAACACAGGTTTACTCTGAGACTCGGCACCCAAACACCTTAAACAAGGGCTAATAATTTTATATTTTAATCGTTGCTAACGTGTGTGTGTGTGTGTGTGTGTGTGTGTGTGTGTGTCCTCTCAGAAGGTATGATGATGTCGAGCAGACAGGTCACACAGCACACGGAGATGAGTGGTAGCATCACGCGGCAGGTGGAGATGGTGCAGAGAGGAGTGACGTCCACCGTCACCAAGAAACAATATTATGAAGCCTGAACACGGATAACACGCTAACCTGGTGTGTTCAGTAACACACACACACACACACACACACACACACACACACACACACACACACACACATACACACCTGAACATCATCTGTGTACTGGTATGAACACGAGTATAACAGTGAGAATGACTGAAACACATTCACACCAGAACCATGTGTGTGTGAAATACAGAAACTGCACACGTACACGGCGATATTTAGCTTCAGTATTGAAATTTTACAGAAGCCCTGAACTGGAAAACCATGCTGAAGTGCAATGTCCTTATTCTGACATAAACAACATACGGTGTTAAACATTAAGTCAAAATACGTTATTAAGCTGAAATAATATCTTGAAATAACAAGTTAGTACGTAACGAAGTCAAAATAAAGACGTAGTACTTCAGCTTTAATATGTTTTTTTGCTTCTGTAGTCAGTAAAGTCTCCAGTGTGGGAATGTTCCTGAAACAGTTGGCTTTAAAATACAGTGATATGGTCTGAGCATTTTACAATAATAATAATAATAATAATAATAATAATAATAATAATAATTCACTTTACACTGCAAAACATGTATTGAATGTAAACCGAATGTTCTGTGCTTTAGTGTACACACGTATACATCCATCTCACATATCTGCCTTTAGATATTTGAATTATTTTAGGGTTTGTTTGTTGTTTGTCTGTTTATTATCTACTTTTTTTACGTTATATTGATGAACATGATGAATTATGAATTATACGTATTAAGTTAACGCTCCAGTAAAAGTTTGGAGTTAAAAAAAAAGTAGATTAGCACCGCCATCTGCTAGGCCTTTCACTGTACGGCCAATCAGAGACCATAATTTCATCACGTGACTATTTTCAGGCGGGGGGGGATTCAACTAGGCCACTATTCCACATATACCTAACATAAAGCACTTTTAAAATCATATTTTTTTTTATAAACCAGTCAGTAAAGTTATTATGCTGAAATAATAGTAAAATTATTCGACAGCTACAATTTTAAATTAATTTACTTATGCTAACAGCTAACCGAGAAGCTCTAGCTAGTTAACCTTAGCTTGCTAGCCAATTTATTAGTCATTACACATCTCCATTTATTTATTTCTCATTCAATTATAATTTAAAAAAAAACGTTCTTAATATACCTTCAGTGACATGATTCCATAATAGATCTCTTTTTATTCTCATAATTCTGATGTAAATTCTGCCAAACTGCAGCTAGTTAGCCTGTTAGCTGCAGCTAGCGCATTGAAATCGTAGAATCCCATCATGAACTTGTTCATTTTTATTCTTATTTTTCTTTTACAACTAAAAATATAGTTTTCCAACAATAACTGCTGGTGGTGTTGAATGAAAAGTGTCATTTATGAGCTGCATCAGGATCTTCTCTTGAAAAATGTCTTTACCAAAGTATCAAAATCTGTATTATTTTAACTTTATTTCATTTTACTGTTTGCATGTTTATTATTATATTTTTACTGTCCATTTTCATCATATTACAAACAGCTTGAGTCTCGGTTACATAAAAACAGTAATATACTGATTAAACTGCAGGTTATTGTTTTTGCATGTTGTAAATATGTTACTGAAATTTGGATTTAAAATGTTTTTGTTTTTTGTTTTTTACACACAACACTACATTACTCTGGGGAAACATGACTCTGTCTGTCAATATTTTAACTATTATACTGTACTATTTTGAAAAATATATTTGTATATTAAATATGAGGATGAACACTTTGGGTTTTTTAATGTGACCAAATCAGCAAACTTTTCACTTTAGATTCAGTTTCATTCGTTAATCACGACAGATTTCCATTTAATAAACAATAAAAAATAATTGGTTAATAAAGTGTTTCAATCTGTTTATTAAAAATATTGAAGCTGAAATCATTAATAATTAGTATAACTGAATAACTATATTTACAGCAGATTAAATAAACAGTATATTTTGTATTAATAATAATAATAATAATAATAATAATAATAATAGGGTTAGGGTTAGCCATTCACAGCATTAACTGTGTTTTTCAGGTGAGTGAAAAAGTTTGCATCCCCTTACAAGAAGCTCTCCTTTTTTCTGGACGTGAAATGTCCTCAGTTCACTCACCGCTATATAAACTCACAAGTTCTTTTCCCTGCAGACTTTCACACGAGAACTGCACGCGTGATGAAATGTATAATTCTTTTAAAATTATTTTTCTGCTCACACTCCGTTTGTACGACAGAGAGACAGAAAGAACGACTGAGACGCCACATTTGTGTTGATGTTAATATAACAGTCTTTATTTTTACACCGGAGACATTACAAATGAACTTTATTACAGTCAAGTGTAAAATTAAAATACAGAACACTTGGTGATCAGATGTTAAAAAAACAAGCAGGTGTTTACCCTGTCTGATCTTAATTTATGAATGGAGAACTTTTAAACTCTCGTTAGTAAGAAGAAAAAATAAAAAAAGCAAAGAAGGTGCTCTATTCTCCATTTCCTGGTCCTTGAGATCAGCGTTTCCTGACCTTTAAAATCCCCACTGTGTTTATATCACACCCTACACTGGAGAATAAACACTCTTCAGTTGTCCCTTTGAGGAACCCTTAAAGGTTCTATGTGCAGTGTTTCACGTTCAGAAAGAGTTCCAAGTAGAACCTGTTTGAAGAAGCTAAGAATCCTTCATTATCCAATGAACCCTTGAAGAACCTTGTTGAATGAAGGGAACAGAACCAACACTATGGTCTCACCCACTGTGGACGTGTCCAAAACCCCAACGCACCCTAATTAGCAAAGAACCTGTCTTTAACGGCCACATCTGGACACTGATCATTAACCCCACCCCTAATTTCTACCCCTTAACCCCCAGTTTTAACCCTACTCCATATCGCTATCTTAACACCTAATCTATTACAATACATTGTGCGATTGCTCATTAACACAAAATCATAAAACACTTCATAAGGTTAACAGTACATTGTGTAGCGAGCGCGACGTTTTGGACACACACTTCTCTAACACACCTGCTTTGGATTCACTCAGTACCGCACCTGTATTGAGGATAAAATGGGTGTGTTTGAGAAGAGAGAGATCGCATCCTGCTCACTACACAGTGCAAGATATTTATTTAAGGACTGTGAGAGGAAATGAATCAGCACACACATCGAGTGGAGTGTTAATGAGGTAGAGAGTTAAAGAAAACACTGTGTAGACACTGCAGACTCCTCCCACCTAATTTGCATATGCACAAGGTGGACCTTAAAGGTGCAATAAGCATTCTAAGCGTGCATCATTTTATTCTTTTTAACATTACCAACACTTTAGAAAGAAAATATTGAAAATGTCTACAAAGCACAGGCTCCCTTGGGCCATGCCCCATCAGGACACGCCTCTTAAGCCACGCCTTCCAAAGTTTAAAGGTACATTTAAGATGTTGTCCCACTGCATTTTAACACAGTCATTTATTTAGAAATGAGGAAATGGAGCTTAACCCCATGGTTTCAGCCACTTTAATGTGTTCCAAAAGGGAAGGTGTAGCGAGAGCAGATGATCTTTAAACAAGCTTAAGGTGTGAAACAACAACAATGGTCCGCACATTTTCTGTGGCTGAATTGTGTTTTATTGGGCATGGAGTACACTGTGTAGAGAACACAGAACCGCTACACCCCATGTAGTGAGCATAAAGTTAATAAGAATGTTATAGTCCTGTCAGTTATATACAGTGCTATCAATTATTATTATTGCTATTATTAATCATCATCATCACCACCACTAGAATGTTTCTGACAGTCACCATTGTGCTCGACCAATCAGTGACCAGCACTGCTTCTAGCTCTGCCCACACAGCCTAGACGACATGTTAGGGGTTACTGTAAATATTATGAAGCACACAGTCGAGGTGTTAAAATGAAGAAGCAGGAAGTCAGCATGCGAATACAGAACACAGTTTTTAATAAAATCAGAGACGTGATCCGTGCAGCAGTTCAAAGCAAAATAATAAAAATACCCGACAATTTATGAGAATAAAACTGGCCCTTTTTAAACTCGCTGTAACTTTCTGTACATTATCACTCTTATTTAGAAAAACTCTTACTGCACCTTTAAACTTCACACGTGAGAAACTCGTGTCTAAACGAAGGAGGAAAAACGTGAAACGGTTGGCGTTTAAAACATGGCGTGTGCATAGAGTTTAGTTTAACCGAGCGAGAAATAAAGGAGAAAGGCACGAGATCTTCAGGTCGTCACATTAACTCAGGAGTGTAAACACTGATTAAACGAGTCCGCACTCTCACACACAGTGTTCAGAGGTGGAGTTTAACTCATCACCATCCGCTAAAGGGCTCCAATACGGTTTCTCCCTCGTCCACTTCCCCTCGGTGGCCATGTTAAGGGACGGTACATTACATCACCAGCTTGGAGGAAGTTCATTCCATAAGCAGAAATTACCCAGAATGCACTGCATGGTTTTAGTGCATGAAGCTGTTTTGTGTTTTCATGATAGCTAGTTAGCATGCTAGTGTGTTAGCTAGATTACGCTTTAAACACTTTGGGGAAGTCAACAAGGGCATGAGAACAGTACTGGAGCACAGGGCAACGTTTCCACAGCTCCTCCAGCAGCTCATTTATTTTTTTAAATCACAAAAAGTTTCTTCTTTAAACATTTGTGGAAGACTTGTGTCCCGGTGTACGACTGCAACGTAACTGACAAATAATAATAATAAAAAAAAATACACAGACATTATATAAAACACAACACTGACCACACCTTGGCTGGACTGAGGCCACACCCCAAATGCCCCGAAACATAAAGCAGGAAGCAGTGAGCATTAAACGGATCCTCTAATGAGATCTAGACAAGTCTCCTGCAGTTCTTCGGCTCTCGCACTTCTGCTCTAACACACCTGATCAAACCTAACACACCCTTCACATGTGTGTGTTCATGCTAATCAAAAGCCTTTTTATTAGCATCTTATATTAGCATCAGAGGCAGGTGTGTGGAGGAAATCTACATTATGGCCCCGACCCACCTCTGACACGCCCCTGACACGCCCCTGACACGCCCTATTGAATGTGAGTGTGATTAGCTGAGAATCAACTTCCTGTTTATAATTATTATTAAAAACAAACAACAGAAATATTTAGCTTCAGTAACAAACGTTAACTTACACAAGAAAAATAATAAATGTTAATATTTAACGGAAATACAAAAATAATTCTATAATTAATTCCCAAATCTATGTAACGTTCTCTGTTCTGGAGAAGTCATTATTCAGAGTGTGTGTGTGTTGTTTTTCATTAGTTCACTGGACTGACTGAAGGAGTGTAACAGGAGGACGGAGGAGTTTTTGTGTGTGTGTGTGTGTGTGTGTGTTAGTGGTGGCTGTTGTGGCAGGTTTTGGGTTTCTGAAGGCTGAACACACTGATGTTGAGGTGAGAGGCGATCTGCTTACACACACTCGTACAGTAACACAGTAGATCACACGCAGAGAGCACCTGTATACACACACACACACACACACACACACACACACACAGAGAACACTTAGAATTTACAGAGTTAACAGAATATATAATATAAAAACACATTTAACGTTTTATTCAAATATTCTTTCAAAATCACAATGAAAAAAACTTCCTGAATTATGTATAGGTTTAAAATCAGTTTAAAAGTGCAATAGTTTGCACCCCCTTTCCGAATGTGGTGTATTATTATAAGCTTTAGTGATTCTTTGAGTAAGGGATAATCCAGGGTGAGGTTAGTGACGATGTGGAGGTAAAGAACCGCCGGGGTGACGCAGGGTGCATTAACATGGTGTAACACACACCTAGCAGTGGATTATCAAGATTATACGATGGTCACTCGCCAGTATTGACGAGTTCAATCCGACACTGATTATTGCAGCGCAGAATTTGACAGAAAAAATTAAAATAACAGTTAATTTTCGTTAGTTATTTTATATCCGGGTCGTTACAGCTAGAACGCCACCCACTCTAAATCATACATAGAGATAAAGGAGTGAAATAAGGTTACATTCTTTTGAATGAATTTTAATAAATCGTTATTAGAGAGATTGAAAGAGAGAGAGACAGAGAGTGAGAGACACAGAGAGAGACAGAGAGAGAGAGACAGAGCACGAGCAAGAGACAGAGAGGGAGAGACACAGAGAGAGACAGAGAGAGAGAGACAGAGCACGAGCAAGAGACAGAGAGGGAGAGACAGAGAGTGAGCAAGAGACAGAAAGAGAGACAGAGAGAGAGAGACAGAGTGAGCAAGAGAGAGAGAGGGAGAGACAGAGAGAGAGACAGAGAGAGAGAGACAGAGCATGAGCAAGAGACAGAGAGAGAGAGACAGAGAGAGTGTGTGTGTGTGTGAATTACAGCATCTCTACTAATAATAAAGCTGTGTGTAACTGTATGTTACTATGATTACAGGTGTTTTTAGGCAGCGCTTTCATTTAGAGTGGTGATTAAACTGACTGGGACTACTTGTGATATATACACGGTTTTAACGTAACGGTTTTAACCTTACAGCCAATCAGAATCCAGTATTTGGACAGACCATGGTATAAAGTGTCTCATTATTATTATTATTATTATTATTATTATTATTATTACAGTTAGCTTAAATAAAATGAATATTTCTATTATAATAGTGTTATAATTCTGCGATGGCGTGTAAGCCTTTGCCTTTTTAACAGCGGTACAGTGATTCTGCTGTGAGGGAACTCACCAGCGCCCCCCAGAGGAGGAAGTGTTCACTGAAGAAACTGTTAAAGTACTGATTGATAAAGAGCAGCAGCGGCGCAACGAATGCAGAATCACTGCGCTGCATCTCACTCTTCGTCATGTGGGATACCTGATACACACACACACACACACACACACACACACACACCCCAAAAACTATACAAATATAAAACCTTAAATAACGAAAAAAGAATGAAAAGTAAATAAAGCAGGCAGTAAATAATAATAATGTCAAGTGTTATAGATAAAAACCTTAATGATTAACAAATAAAAGGATTTATTTACTATAAAAAATATATAAATTATTCTTTTGTAAATAAATGGTGCTTTGCAACAGATTTATCAATTTACTGCAACTAGATTTGACCTGATAGACAAAAAATATCACTGCAATAATAATTATATTATATTCCATCACAGTATAGCTGTATTATATATATATTATATTTATATTATGTGGAGCGTCTTTACCACCAGGTGGTTGGTGATTTTAGCTGAGCCGAAGCCGAATGCTAAAACGAAGAGACAGGGGTTTTTCTCAAAAAGCTGCTCCGATGACATCTTATACACCAACACAGCCAAAAGCAACATCACTGTGATATGGAATGCTGGAGAGAGCACACTCGTCCCCTACAGAGAGAGAGAGACAGACAGAGAGAGAGAGAGAGAGACAGAGAAAGAGACAGACAGACAGAGAGAGAGACACAGAGAAAGCCCAAGAGCAGGAAGAAAAGTTCACTCTAACAGTGTTATCATTTATAATGTTTATAACATTTATATCACAAATCAAACTGCATTATTAGGTCACTTCCTGTCAGGCTCTTACAGGTTACTGGGAAACTGTGATCATGAAGATGATAAAGATATTGATCAGTAATGTTTAAGTAAAATCCCAGCTGTATGTAGATTACTGATCCGTGTCTGTAAAGCTCGAGGTTTTTATTGAAAACACATTTCACACGATTATATTGTTGTGTGTGTTAATGACCGTACAAAATCGGCAGGGGATCAAATACTTTTTTCCCCTCACTGTACATTCCTTTTATAAACACAAGAAGAAAAACATGTAGCATCTGTATCTCACTGAACACCACTATAATATATAAAAAATGAATGTCTGTAAATAATGCTGTGTTTATTCAAGTGTGTATTTATTTGATTTCAATGTTAAAATTTTTGCTTTTAAATGCACAGGTCAAGATGATGATGCTGCGCCCCCTACTGGTCATGCTAATGAGCTGAATAGAAAACATATCAGATTAAAAAAGTACTTCAGTTTTATGCAACAACTTCTACAAACTTCAGCAGTTAAACGAATAAAATGTGCTAACTGATATGTCCTTTACATTAATAATGGATTACGTCCATTCTAATTCACTAATATAATGTTCTAGTGTTTATTTATTGTCTCCGGTTCGGTTCTACACAAACACTAATCTCACACTGAACAACACGCAGAGGGAAATGTGCAGAAACATTCTGTACAATTCAGTTTTATTTGAACTGTGTCACTGTGTTTATATTCAGTATTTAGTTCAGTTTAGGTTCATTTTATTCTGATTTAAGACGTATTGTTCCTCATTTATCTGAATGACTGTGATGTAAATAAATCCTGATTGCAGGACGGTGGGATCAGTTACGTGTGTTGAGTTCAGACGTACCGCGATGGTGGAGCCGTTTTTGCCCATCCCGCCTGTGAAGATGACCCGGAAGTAGTTTGTGCAGGAAAATATTGCTCCCAGGAAGGTCAGGAAAGCGGGAATCATTTTCATCTGGATATTCAGCCCCAGGATCTGGTTTAATCACACACACACACACACACACACACACACACACACACACACACACACACAGGTCTGGTTTAAGCACATTTCCCTCTGAATGATGTGCAGAGTTTGTCTCTAACGTTTTAATATTTTGCTTTATTCTGTGTAATTGATTGAATGTACTAATCCGACACTGATGTTATTATAACTCTTAATAACTGCCGTGATCTGATTACACCGTGACGCTGGTGCTACGAACCTCTCAGTGATTAATATTAATAGCAGAGCTGAGTGAGACGACACAGATCACATCACCATATTTACCTACATTCCAACAATACACAATATATATCATAATATTCAATAAACTTACAAAAAATTATAATAACTAACTAATAATGAATAAAAAAATAAAAAAACAAAACTATAAAATATAATGTAAAGATAGAACGAAAATATAGAAATACATAGAAATAGAATATCAGAATATAATAGATATGACAAAGAATAATAAAAAAAAGAAATGGCATATTTTAAAAAAGATAAAATACAGAACATGACAATTTTAACGATTCTCACAAACATGTTTTTAATGGATTTAAATCTAAAATAAATATACTGTATACACTACGGCTCAAAAGTTTGTGGACGCTCGACTGAACCGTTTCTCATGATATTAAAAGGCTCTTGATCTGAAGGTGTGAGATTAAACGTGTGAAATCGGTGTCTTAGACAAAAATATCTTCATGCTGACGTGTTCTCTTCCTTCATTAGAAATCTAACGTTTTATTTATAAAAATCTTTATTTAAAACGGACGACTCTGAGAGAAATATTCTGAAAAGCAGGAGATAAAGAGTCCAGTGTAGGTGGGAAACTTTAATACTGTTTAAAAATCATCTCAGGGAAATTCCTCAAGAAATCCGGTGAGAAAACGCCAAGAATACACTTCTGTAAATCCCCGACGAAAAGGGCGTCGACTCTGAAGATGATAAAATACTCAACTGTTTAGATTTATGTAGAATTTAGAATTTCCATCGTTCCATTTGTTCCGTTATTCCAGAGTTTTGATGACTTTATTATTATTCTAAAATGTGGAAAAAATTTAAATAAAGAATGGAGTGTGTCTAAACTTTTGACCAGCAGTGTACTATGTTTAAGGTGCTTTAAATAAATAAATAAATACATACATACATACATACATACAAAGCTGTTTACAGCTAGAAAGTGAGCTGCTGTATCTCTTGGTGTTGTTTAAAGGTGGTGTTTGTTGTTATTAACAGTATTTAGTATTTATATATCAGCAGCGATGCATTAGCGTGGAGTTCCACAGGGCTCGGGTGTACAACGGTGTTGATGAAGCGACGCGCTCGGTGTGTGACGGTGTCGATGAAGCGACGCGCTCGGTGTGTGACGGTGTCGATGAAGCGACGCGCTCGGTGTGTGACGGTGTCGATGAAGCGACGCGCTCGGTGTGTGACGGTGTCGATGAAGCGACGCGCTCGGTGTGTGACGGTGTCGATGAAGCGACGCGCTCGGTGTGTGACGGTGTCGATGAAGCCACGCGCTCGGTGTGTGACGGTGTCGATGAAGCCACGCGCTCGGTGTGTGACGGTGTCGATGAAGCCACGCGCTCGGTGTGTGACGGTGTTGATGAAGCCACGCGCTCGGTGTGTGACGGTGTTGATGAAGCGACGTGCTCGGTGTGTGACGGTGTCGATGAAGCCACGTGCTCGGTGTGTGACGGTGTCGATGAAGCGACGCGCTCGGTGTGTGACGGTGTCGATGAAGCGACGCGCTCGGTGTGTGACGGTGTCGATGAAGCGACGCGCCCGGTGTGTGACGGTGTTGATGAAGCGACGCGCTCGGTGTGTGACGGTGTTGATGAAGCGACGCGCCCGGTGTGTGACGGTGTTGATGAAGCGACGCGCTCGGTGTGTGACGGTGTCGATGAAGCGACGCGCCCGGTGTGTGACGGTGTTGATGAAGCGATGTGCTCGGTGTGTGACGGTGTTGATGAAGCGACGCGCTCGGTGTGTGACGGTGTTGATGAAGCGATGTGCTCGGTGTGTGACGGTGTTGATGAAGCGATGTGCTCGGTGTGTGACGGTGTTGATGAAGCGATGTGCTCGGTGTGTGACGGTGTTGATGAAGCGATGTGCTCGGTGTGTGACGGTGTTGATGAAGCGATGTGCTCGGTGTGTGACGGTGTCGATGAAGCGATGTGCTCGGTGTGTGACGGTGTCGATGAAGCGATGTGCTCGGTGTGTGACGGTGTCGATGAAGCGATGTGCTCGGTGTGTGACGGTGTCGATGAAGCGACGCGCTCGGTGTGTGACGGTGTCGATGAAGCGACGCGCCCGGTGTGTGACGGTGTTGATGAAGCGATGTGCTCGGTGTGTGACGGTGTCGATGAAGCGACGCGCTCGGTGTGTGACGGTGTTGATGAAGCGACGCGCTCGGTGTGTGACGTGTTGATGAAGCGACACGCTCGGTGTGTGACGGTGTCGATGAAGCCACGCGCTCGGTGTGTGACGGTGTCGATGAAGCGACGCGCTCGGTGTGTGACGGTGTCGATGAAGCGACGCGCTCGGTGTGTGACGGTGTCGATGAAGCGACGCGCTCGGTGTGTGACGGTGTTGATGAAGCGACGCGCTCGGTGTGTGACGGTGTTGATGAAGCGACGCGCTCGGTGTGTGACGGTGTCGATGAAGCGATGTGCTCGGTGTGTGACGGTGTTGATGAAGCGACGCGCTCGGTGTGTGACGGTGTTGATGAAGCGACGCGCTCGGTGTGTGACGGTGTTGATGAAGCGACGCGCTCGGTGTGTGACGGTGTTGATGAAGCGACGCGCTCGGTGTGTGACGGTGTCGATGAAGCGATGTGCTCGGTGTGTGACGGTGTTGATGAAGCGATGTGCTCGGTGTGTGACGTGTTGATGAAGCGACACGCTCGGTGTGTGACGGTGTTGATGAAGCGATGTGCTCGGTGTGTGACGTGTTGATGAAGCGACGCGCTCGGTGTGTGACGTGTTGATGAAGCGACACGCTCGGTGTGTGACGTGTTGATGAAGCGACGCGCTCGGTGTGTGACGTGTTGATGAAGCGACGCGCTCGGTGTGTGACGTGTTGATGAAGCGACGCGCTCGGTGTGTGACGGTGTTGATGAAGCGACGCGCTCGGTGTGTGACGGTGTTGATGAAGCGATGTGCTCGGTGTGTGACGTGTTGATGAAGCGACGCGCTCGGTGTGTGACGGTGTTGATGAAGCGATGTGCTCGGTGTGTGACGTGTTGATGAAGCGATGTGCTCGGTGTGTGACGTGTTGATGAAGCGACGCGCTCGGTGTGTGACGGTGTTGATGAAGCGATGTGCTCAGGTTAGCAGCGTTTGGGGTTTACTGTAATAATTAAACACGAAGCCCTAACCATGTGAAGAAGTGAATTACCGTAGATTGCCAAAAAGCAGTTCCTCCGAGCGCAGACAGCAGGTAAACCATTACAAAGAAGATCTGCACTTCAGTCACATCGATGCTGCACACACACACACAAGCTCATGTCATTCAGTTTAGATTAATTAATGAATTATTAATTAACATTTTATACAATTTGATGATGGTGATGGTGGAGGTGATGATGATGGTGATGATGGTGGTGGTGAAGATGACGGTGATGGTGATGATGGTGGTGGTGATGTTGATGGTGGAGGTGGACTCACATGCCAAAGCGCAGTGTTCCTGAGACGTAGGTCTGCCAGTGAGCACAGTAGAA
The DNA here is from genome assembly GCF_001660625.3 of Ictalurus punctatus. Lineage (NCBI taxonomy): Eukaryota > Metazoa > Chordata > Actinopteri > Siluriformes > Ictaluridae > Ictalurus > Ictalurus punctatus. The sequence goes on from NC_030420.2 coordinate 34,989,284, forward strand.
CATGAACATGCCCACAAAACAGCAGAAGAACATCCAGTCAGGATTCGTCCCCATCTGAACCGCTATACATGTACCCAGAATCACAAACACTGCGCGCGCGCACACACACACACACACACACACACACACACGCATGTACAATCAGTTATACAGTATTAGGGATTATGTTCAGCAGCGTGTGGTGTCATGTAGAGCGTGTTCAGCAGTGTGTGGTGTTGTGCAGAGCGTGTTCAGCAGTGTGTGGTGTTGTGCAGAGCGTGTTCAGCAGTGTGTGGTGTTGTGCAGAGCGTGTTCAGCAGTGTGTAGAACACACACCAGTGGAGAGAGAGTCACAGCCGTGGTCGAACAGTTCTCCGAGTGGAGTGCTGCTATTGGTCCGTCTCGCCTGTTTACCATCGATGGCATCCAGTGACTGGTACATAAACAGCCCTACGGCACAAGACAGGTACGCCCATGTCGGAGCCTGAACACACACACACACACACACACACACACACACACACACACACACACAGTTTAGTGATGACGTGAAATAATATGCTTAGTGAAATATAACACTGCTCCACACTGAACAGGTTCATCATCAATACTTAGCTCCTGTTCTGAATATTCTCAGTGTGTGTGTGTGTGTACCTGCTCAGTAGCAGTAGGACAGTAGTAGGCAAGGATGAGGGTGGTGGTGACGTTGAGGGTAAGGCCGATGGTGGTGATGAGGTTGGGGGCGACCCAAAGGGGAATTTTCTCCACCAGCCAGCACCAGAACGGCTGCATGAGCGACTCCAGGACAGACTTCCCCTCACTGCTGTACCGGTGATCCTCCAACCGCTTCAACTGCTGCCGTGACAACCGTAACCCTGACAATACCATCTTTATAACCTGAACACACACACACACACACACACACACACACACACACACAGTGTGACCAATCAGAATTCAGAACTCAACACTGCTGTGGTATAAAATCATAAATCACAATAAGTTATGTTTAGATTATAATTGTGACATCTCTTAATAATAATAATAATAATAATAATAATAGCGCAGTATTGATCATGATCTCGCGATATTATATTGAAGTATCGCGGTGTTACTCGGTAATTTCCTCACATACCTTGAAGATAGTGTTGAACAGTGTAGAATTAAAAGTGAATTAAATTCATTAAAGACAGTTCAGCACAGATAAACAACAACTAATCACTAATCAATAACTACATATATAAACAAATAATTATAACTTATATTAACTTATAAAACAAAGAATTA
>NC_030420.2:35008049-35018049 GCF_001660625.3 Ictalurus punctatus
GGCTACAGCAGGGGGAGGAGCTTTCTCTTACAAAGCCCCACAGTTATGGAATAGCCTTAGTGTTCAGGACTCAGACACAGTCTCAGTGTTTAAGTCCAAGTTGAAAACATATTTGTTTACTCAAACATTTTGTGAATAGTTTTTTTCTTAGGTAAAGGAGCAGATCTAGAGGATCACAGGAATAGAGTGTTAAGGTGAACTGGGATGTCTGGATGCTGTCGTTCCCCCACTTTCACACCTTCACCCAGTTTTGTTGATGGTGGAGTGTCTGGCCCCCTCATGTCCCAGAGAGTCCTCATGTCTGTGTTACCTTCTGATTCTCCCTTTTAGTTATCATGTCATAACTAGTCTTGCCGGAGTCCCTGCTTTCACTCACGCAAAGTCCTTAACCATTACGGGGCAATAAGCATACCTAATAAGCTCTCTCTCTCTCTCTCCCTCTCTCCCTCTCTCTCTTTCTGTTGAGTTACACATGATACTCCTGAGCTGCCAGTGATCCTGACCCCTTCTGCTCTCCGGACCTGCCTGATCCATCCTAATGCTCTTCTTCTGGTTGGATCATCAGTTGGAAGTCACATGCTGCTGCTGAGGATGTCCCACATGGTGCAGCCTAAAGATCGCTGAGATTACTGAGGACGGTTCCACTTAAACACCATAAAGATGCTCTGGACCTCAGTTCATATGAACGGTTATACTATGATAGCTTTAGCACTACAATCACCACAAACAGTTCTGCACTCGAGTCTCCATCAGTGAACAGTGGAGAAGTTCAACACAACAGACTTCCTGTAGAAACTGTAATGAATTTCCTGCTTACACAACTGCACTATTTGATCATGTAGTATTAGCACATTATTGGAAGGGGTGTATTTATTTATAATCGCACTATCCGGTGTCACCCAGATGAGGACGGGTTCCCTTCTGAGTCCGGTTCCTCTCGAGGTTTCTTCCTCGTATCGTCTCAGGGAGTTTTTCCTCACCACCGTCACCTCTGTCTGCTCATTAGAGATAAGTTCATACATTTAACATCTATATCCTGAATTGATATATTTCTGTACCGCTGCTCTGGGACAACGTCCACTGTTGAACACGCTACACTAATAAATAAGATAAGAAAATAAGAAAATTAAATTATATTTTATTGATCTTCATCTGTATTCTGGAGACTCAGCTCAGATTTATGAGCTCAGGATTCCCTCCAAGGATTTGTCCAAGGTTACTTGTCTGCAGTGCCTCCAGCAATTTTTTTTACCCACAATCCCCCACACACTGTGTTCTTCACTATGAATGTGAAACCTTGAACATGTACAAGGCTTTATAAAGCACTCCTTTTCAAAGAAAATAAAGCACCATGTTCATGTGCATTAATAATAATAATAATAATAATAATAATAATAATAATAATAATAATAATAATAAAAAGAAGATAAACATTGTACCTTTTATCTGTAAAAAATCTTTAAAATACAGGTCAGAAAATGCCTTAAAATCAAACAGAAAAAAAAAATTAATGAATAATAACCAGTTAAAAATAGGCAATAGTGTGACATAAGAAAATAAAGGAGATAACTCAGAAATGTTCCTCCTTCTGGTGTCTTTAACCCCCTCACGGTATTGTGTTATGTATTAAACATGCAGGATTCAGAAATGTTCACAGATATTTTGATAAAGCTAAATTAATTTATAGCTATCTTCATTTCTCATGCAAATAATGTTAACGTGTGGAGTCACAGAATACACCACAGAACAGAGTTATGCTAAAGCTAGCTAGCACACTGACATCTGGATTGGTGTAGTGACCTCCTCATCTCCTCATATCAACCAACTTCTAATAATTTTTCCCCAAAAATGTCAACAAAACACATGCAGGAAAATAATAATAATCAGAATAAAACACAAGCTCGGCGTGGAGGTCTTTCTGAAAGCTTGTAAGGCGAGGGAAAGGCTAATCCCGTCACTGGAGTAAACATGCTAACTCTTGATAATCATTTTAGCGATATTGTTTTACTAAATCTCTTTTATTACTGGATTATTTCATCTTGCTCTAAATACACACTTTTTACACTTCAAATTCTTTAGGTTTGAACTTGTTTGTACAAAATTTTGCCCTAGCATGTTGGTTTACACCGTGTCTGTTGCAATAAATAAACATTTAAAATATCTCAGTTAAAGTGTATTTCCTGTAATAAACGAGAGAATTTAGTGATGTTGTATGAACTGGTTCGGTGTGTGTTGGTGTGTTGAGTTGAGCTTCATGATCTCACCAAAGCCTCTGGTCTTGTGTGTCACATGAGTCATGCAGCATGGCCACCTGTGACGCTGGAGATCTTCATCAGGTGGTGAATGTGTTTTTACAGGGTTGCCAAATCTCACATTTTTGTTTAGGTTTTTTTCTCTAGCTCTCACACAGTGAAAGGAATGGTTTTTCTCTGATGCGCCCTCTAGTGTCAGTTCAGTGGAACATCACAGGATATAGTTTTGGAGACAGTAAGATACAACTAACTTCTGCAGTTCTCCAGCTGTGATCCTTGGAGATGTTTTATCCACTCGACCCGTCCTCTTCACAGTGCGTTGAGACGATATAGACACACGTCCAATTCCAGGTCGATTCATAACATTTCCAGTGGACTGGAACCTCTTAATTATTGCCCTGATGGTGGAAATGGACATTTTCAATGCTTGTGCTATTTTCTTATAGACACGCCCCATTGTGTGAAGCTCAACAACCTTTTGCCGCACATCACAGCTACATTCCTCGCTCTTACCTATTGTTATGAATGACTAAGGGAGTTTGGCCTATGTGTTACCTCATATTTATACCCCTGTGAAACAGGAAGTCATGGTCGAACAATCTCCTGTTCCTAGTCACCAGGTGTACTAAAAAAAAATTAAATATCAATGGGAATATACTTCTCGTATGAATTCCTAGGGGTCACAATAATTGTTGCACATCTATATTTAGCAATTTTTTTTGATAAGCCTGCTTTGTGTTTGTAATTGTTTGATCTCCATGGATTCTCCATGTATTCATGAGTATTTTTGTGGTTTTGTGATGTACAGTGATTGACATTCAATAAAATGTAAATGAAACAAACAGCACAGACGTCACAATGAAAAAATGAAAGATTGAGAAAGTTGTAATGATGTAAAGATTTGTAATAAGCATTTTAACGTGCTAATAAATATTTATTAAGTTTATTTACATCTTTGCATGTATTATTGATGATTTTATTTTATTCCTTTTATTTTTAAGCCTATTTCTCTTTCTGTTTTTTCTCGATCTCCCGATCACTGAATTACCTCCAGCACCATCTGCTGTGGTGATTACTAAACGCTTTACACGGCTGAGATTTGCTGCTATGCTGATGCACGTCGCACCTCATTTACAACAACAAGGACGCGCTAATGATGAATGAGACGCAGCCTGCAGTAAACTGCTGCATCTGCAGTCATAACAAGGATAACGAGAGAGACAGGGTCAAAAAATAAGAAATAAACACAAATAAACAGAAATTGTGCCTCATTACGTCTCAAACCGAGTCGCCTTTAGCCGCAGAAAAAACCCCTTCAGCTGAGCGTTACAGCGCGACTTCACATCCAAACACAAGAGCAACAAAATGTGAACGTGTTTCTGTTAAAGATCACAAAGAGCAGAAAAAAGCTATGGGATGGGATCCGATCTCACAACCTTCTGACACGTAAAATACAAACCTTCTGCCTTTGTAAGGGTTCCTCGGATGTTCCTTTAACTGAGCTTCTATATAAAACTTTACAACAAAGTGTTTTCCTTTCAGAAAAGATTCCAAGTGCCAACAAGAACCTTTATTTTTTTTGTAAATTTTTATGCACAGAACCCTTCGAGCATGCTTGAAGAACCCTTTTTTTGGAAGCTTAGAAAGCACAGAAGCCTTAAAGTGCCACTGTGTGTATTAACAGGGTAAGTCTGCGGAACAATCTCCAAATTATGGTTCATTATTTTCTTCTTCATTTAAATTTAGCTGCTTGGAATTTGTGCGCTCTTAGAAAAAAAGGGTTCTTCAGATCTTCAATAGATGATTAAGTGTTCTTCCTTTCCAAAATGGGTTCTGCTTTGAGTCCTTTCCGACAGGGAACGTATGTGTTGTACGATTCTTCATAAAATGTTTAATGGTTCCTGCAGAGGAACTCTTGTTAAAGAGAACTACTCTGTGAGAAAGGATTCACTTTTTGGAAACTTAGAGCGCTTCAGTTTCCAAAGCACCCTTGAGAAACCAGTCTTAAATAATCCCAGCTTGTCCCTCAGGGGAATCATTAGAGCTTTATTTTACACTAAAAACCTTCAACAAGACGAGACTCAACCTTATTGGAACACAGCCAGGCCTTCCACACCTTCACGTGTCAATACGCACAAGTCACATTTTTGATACATTTTCACGTCCAGGTCACGCGGTTCAGTTTTTGTCCCATGAATCGTTTTCTCACGTCACTCACACGATGTCACGTATGTGTCTCTGAGCTCACGTGTGCAATTCCAGGGCCTAACATGTTGAAATGTTTTGTACACGTGATCGTGTATGACTCAGACAATCACACGTGAACTGTGTGTGATGTTTCAGCAAGCGATGGAGAGATATGCAGGAAGATATTTTCATCATTTCACCATCCTCATGTCTTTTCTTCATCCGAACCACATCCTCTCTGGTCTCTGACCCGAGGAACAGATCAGCTTATTTCCGGATTTGAGGTGTGTGTGTGATTTTGTCATCTCTATTCAGCTTTTCTAAGATTCACATACAAACGTGGAAGAAAAAAAAACATTCTTTTTTTCTTTCTTTTCTTTTCTCTCCGTGTCATTATCAGAGCCAGTTATGGCTGTGAATGAAATCTGTCCCAACCTGCCCGCATGTTCCAGCGTAATCACAGAGAACACCACCGGAGAAAACACCACAGGGGGCCTGCAGTGTGTGTGTGTGTGTGTGTGTGTGTGTGTGTGTGTGTGTGTGTGTGTGTGTATGTGTGTGTGTGTGCGTGTGTGTGTTTTAAACAGAACATGTTTAATGAGGAAGTTTTCCAGAGCTGCATCATTCCTTTTACTAAGTCACTCGAGTATAAATGCGATTAGAAATGAATTCTCCTTCACATCTGGTCGGCCCGAAATGTCACGTAGCGCTGTTAGCTAACTAAGCTAAGTGTTAAGCATTCACGGTAAAGTGTAAATATTTATTTTTTAAATGTATTTATTATTAACAGATATTACAGGGTGGAACCTACTGTGAAGCGCGGCGGCGTTAGCATCGGGTTGTGCATTCCCCTTGTCTCACTGACTCACTGACTCAGTCGGGCTCCTCATGGTTCTGTCGTATTCTATACATTTTTAAGAGCAGAACTTTGTCCTGGACGTGTTTTGGTTGCTCCTCGGACTCCATCATGCTTTGTGTTTAGGTTCTCTAACACACTCTGGGTTCCTCCAGGAACAGGAGCATTTATTTACACACAGCTCCTCTCCATTCTACTCATCATCTCACTTTGGATGGAAACTGAAGCAGAAGTAATTTAGGTATAATTTGTGTAATGTATCACATAAATATTGAAAAATCTATTTCTCAGATTCCTGTTATTTACTTTAATCCATAAAAAAAGACTCTAAATTAGTTCACTAAGTTTCTTTTATTTCTGTGAACTCTTCATATTTACGTTGATTTATTTTATTACGAGCGTGTGAATCATTTTTGCATCATAAGCGTCCGTGTCCACCTGAAATCCTCCTCATTTCTGCTAAAAATAAGGTTTAGTGCACTTGAAGTAGGGCGCATCGGGGTTAAGGGCCTGTTATTCAGCACTCGAGTATTTTCAGTAGATTATATAATTATATTATTGCATTATTATGATGTGACTGAAGTGAAGCGTATAAGGAGCGTGTTTTCGCTCGGTGTCCTTCTCTTACACGGCATTAACGCACCGATTTTCATTTCTGTTCATTATTTTTCAGAATGTTTTATAATTCATAATTTCATAATTCTTCATAAACTCTTAATGAAGTAAAGAAATGGACTTACTTTATTAAGTGTTTAATGCTGACAACAAATTGGATAACGTCTTTTACATGATATATTAAATATAAAATATCATTAAATATGACTGTTAATCACGGATACTTCTGAGTCAGATTGAGGCTCCGCCCACTGTCTCAAGCTCTAGAATGTGATTGGTTCAAAGAACAAGACAGACAGCTGCAGACATCCATCTGTTGCTCAGCATCCAAAAAACTGGATTTAGGAAAACAATCAACAAACTCTGACATTTTTCCCGTTAATATTTTTATTTCTGGCACCAAAATTTACTGAAAGAAACACATTTTTACAACATTAAGTGTAAACGTAAACGGATAAAAATTATGACGTTCTTCAATAACAAAATGAATTGCAGTTGCTGTGTTGTAAGAGGAATAAAGTACTACTACTAATAATCTGCTAAAGTACATTATTCAGTACAGAGCTCCTAGACTGCACAGGAACCCAAACAGGAAGTTGTACTGTAAACACTCGGGATGTTTACAGCTAGCTAATAGCATGCTAACTAACAGGGTAATTAGTGCTGTAATGAGAATGTGCTGTATGTAAATGAAGTCGGCTAAAGTAAATTCTGTACAATAGAGAGTTTGGAGAACTTCTTACGACGGCCGGCAAGAAGGTGACGTAGAGTTTTAAATCATTCTGTTTTAACAGGAACAATATTCAACTATTTTCATTTACTCGTCATAATTGAAAGATCTATCAAACAACCCTCTGCATTTACAAACCGAGAGAGAGAGAGATAGAGGGAGAGAGAGAGAGAGAGAGAGGGAGGGAGAGAGAGAAAGACAGAGAGAGACAGAGAGTCAGACAGACAGAGAGAGAGAGAGCGAGAGAGTCAGACAGACAGAGAGAGAGAGAGTGAGACAGACACACAGACAGAGAGAGAGTCAGACAGACAGAGAGAGAGAGTGAGACAGACACACAGACAGAGAGAGAGTCAGACAGACAGAGAGAGAGAGTGAGACAGACACACAGACAGAGAGAGAGTCAGACAGACAGAGAGAGAGAGTGAGACAGAGAGTCAGACAGAGACAGAGAGAGACGGTTATTTATTCCCTTCAAATTAATCTTTTCACCACGTGTGAGACAAAAGGCACAAAAGCAGAAAGAGGCCATCTCTCCATCTCTCCATCTCTCCATCTCTCCATCGCTTTATCTCTTCATCGCTTTATCTCTTTATCATGGAACGGATTTGGCGCGAGAGACCTCACATACTGTTACTTTCTCAAATCCATATTACACTTTTTGTCTTTTTGTGTTTAATAGCGAGTGTGGACCGCACACAGGCCGCCTCGTCCCTGCATTCTTCCCCTCATTCCCTCATTCTTTACGGCTGGAATTCATGTGTCAATGCGAGGCCGATCCCCCGCTCGCCCTCTTTGTCTCTGCCCGCTGGAGCGCGACGTCTCCTTCTTAATCATTGATCCAATTAATTTAGGGCATTTCTCCCCTAAACAAAGAGGTCATTGAGAGGAGACGCTGCACAATCGCGATGACTTCATGCGGTGATTGACGTCGCGCTGCAGGTCTTTTTTCCACACGGGGATTTGGGGAGTGTTCATAAAGATGGCCACACCGAGAGAGACGCCCTTTAAACACCTCATTAATGTTCCTCCTTTCAATAGAGGGTCCACCTGTGTGTTCTACAGAGCACTACTGTTCCCTCACACACACGCACACACACACACACACACACACACACACACACACACACACACACACACACTGAAATGTTTGTTTATTAGCTTTACTTTATCCAGTTAGTAATAAAGTGGGAACTCGGTTCTGTTTTTATTCCTGTACGCGTACACAACTGAAACACAAACAGAACCGGAAATAAGAAATATTATAAGTAAATAAAAAGTATTCTATAATAAAATTCTACAACCTTCTTTCTCACTTCTACTCCAGTTTCAGGTCAACAAGAAAACATGCCTAATCACATGGAATGTGTATGTAAAATAAAATGAATGGAAATTGTAAAGAAAGCTAGAGGGTTTAGAATATTTCAGTTTCTATTACTTTAATAGCATTACAATTATCATGTAGAATAAAAAGACCGTTCTTTTTCCGTTAACCCTACAACCCATAAAACATAATTAGATTATAATTTAATTATCTTAAATGGTAAAAAAAAAAAAAAAAAAACACATTCATGTTGGTTCACACATTCTGTTTTTATTTCAGTTCCTACAATGTTCTAAAATGGATGAGCCGTTTATATTTATATTTATATTTTGCTTTAACCAAAATCTTTTAAGCTAGTTTCACCTTTTACATTGATGAGCGCTATATAAATGTAACCGTAGCTAACTAACTAAAAACCGTATTATTTCATTATTTCCTAACAGGACTTTCTGGTTGTAAGAAACCGCGAGGCTGGAAACGCTGTTTGATGATATTTTAATTCTTCTTTAATTCTTTGCCATGAATTCGGGGTCTCAGTGGAACTAGGTTATTTATCTTTCTGGAGGTTAAAGTGCTTAATGAGCTCAAGATTTTAGACTTGTAGTATTTCACACTGACACACTGTATGAAGTTTTTAAGACTACACCTGAGACGGAGCCACTAAAATTCCCCCAGAAAAACAAACGTATCCTGAACAAACCCCAGGTTGTGTGGTAGTTCTGGTATGGTCCCGCACGGTGGTGTTAATTGCACCTGAAAAATGTGCACACGCTTCATGTTAGAACACTTTAGTCATTTCCTGGTGTAGAAATATGGGTCTCAGTGGTAAATCGGTTTTCATGTCAAGTTCAGGAATCCATCATGGTGAACAATCGAGTGCTCCATAAACAGCTTTAACGCATAAACACACAATAGGCACAGTGTGGAACAAACCCCCCCTACTGAAGACATTGAGTGTGATGGAGGAGGGAAAAAAACAAGACGCCGTTTTTAACCTTCTGAAAAGGTCTGAGGTCTGAAAAGCGTCGTTTCATTGGCATAATAAACACATGCAGGTGTGGTGGAGAGAGAAAAGGGCGCGATGTATATATTACATACAGTATCAATAAATCAAATAATTATTAATCTACAGTCCCTTCTGAAAACATTGGAACAGCAAGGCTAATTCTTTTGTTTTTGTTTATAAACTAGATATGAGACCAAAACATTAATATGAGATGATAGATCAGAATATCAGCTTTTATTTCCTGATATGAAAGTTGTTTCCTGTGTTAAACAACTTTGGCACCTTTTGTTTGAACCCCAGCCATTTTTCAGTTTATAAAAAAACATTAAAACATGTGACTGTGACAAATCCATATCTTTATTTCAGAAGACACAAAGCAAACAATCCAGGGCAGCAGGAAGAGTCATGGAAGAGTCATAGAAGAATCATGGAAGAGCCATGGAGGAGTCATGGAAGAGTCATGGAGGAGTCATGGAAGAGTCATGGAAGAGTCAAGGAAGGGTCATGGAACAGTCATGGAAGATTCATGGAAGAGTCATAGAAGAGTCAAGGAAGGGTCATGGAACAGTCATGGAAGATTCATGGAAGAGTCATAGAAGAGTCATGGAAGAGCCATGGAGGAGTCATGGAAGAGTCATGGAAGAGTCATGGAGGAGTCATGGAAGAGTCATGGAAGAGTCATGGAAGAGTCATGGAGGAGTCATGGAAGAGTCATGGAAGAGTCATGGAGGAGTCATGGAAGAGTCATAGAAGAGTCAAGGAAGGGTCATGGAAGAGCCACGGAAGAGTAATGGAAGAGCCATGGAGGAGTCATGGAGGAGTCATGGAAGAGTCATGGAAGAGTCATAGAAGAGTCATGGAAGGAGTCATGGAAGAGTCATGGAAGAGTCATGGAGGAGTCATGGAAGAGTCATAGAAGAGTCAAGGAAGGGTCATGGAAGAGTCATGGAAGAGTTATGGAATCCAACAGTTTGGTGATGTCAGTGAGTTGGAGATTTGATGCTCAGGTGGTAGAGCGGGTTGTCCACTAATC
>NC_030420.2:35025549-35038049 GCF_001660625.3 Ictalurus punctatus
GTGTTTGTGTGTGTGTGTGTGTGTGTGTGTGTGTGTATTGGTGATTATTAATATATTTGGTGGTTGATGTGTGTTTATGGTTGATGTGTGTTGGTGGTTGATGTGTGTTGGTGGTTGATGTGTGTTGGTGGTTGATGTGTGTTTATGGTTGATGTGTGTTGGTGGTTGATGACCCCTGTCAACTGTCCAGCTATAGTTCAATATCAAATCTACCCTTAATGTACTCACATCTGCGATCATTAACCTCTATCAAAGATATGCATTGAATCCTTTTCCAGAACTTCTTAAACAGCATCTCGACTTACAGGCAGAATTTAATCTTATTTCGACTAAAGAGGCGGAACGCTTGTTGTTACATACTCGTGGCTCTTACTATGAACATGGCGACAAGCCGAGTCGTTTACCTGCACATCAGCTACGGCGACAGGCCGCTTCCTGTCTCATACCTAGTGTTAAAAACACTTATAATACTGTCACTACAGAGCCCATGGAAATTAATGCTACTTTTAAATCGTTTTACTGTTCGCTTTATAAGTCCGAATTTCCTACAGACGATACTAAAGTGGGTGCATTTCTTCAAAACCTGTGTAACCCTGTTATTGATTCGAATACTGCCATGCAACTGGACTCCCCTCTCTCTCTTGAAGAAATTTTAAATTCAGTTAAAACTATGCAATCTAACAAATCTCCTGGCCCGGACGGGTTTACAATTGAATTTTTAAAGACGTTTATTGGAAAATTAGCTCCATTGCTTTTATCTGTGTTCAACGAATGCTTGGAATGTGGGTCTTTGCCTCCGACTCTGACACAAGCCACGATAGCTCTCCTTCTTAAGGAGGGTAACGATCCAACCTCCTGTGGTTCTTATAGACCGCTGTCTCTGCTTAATGCAGATGTAAAGGTGTTGGCAAAAGTAATGGCATCTCGTTTAGAGAACGTTATCCCTTATATTATATCTGAAGAGCAGAACGGTTTTATAAAGGGACATCAGATGTTTTTCAATAACCGTACACTCTTTAATATAATTTATTCAAAGCATTCGGCTGAGCTTCCTGAGATTGTCATTTCTTTAGATGCTGAAAAAGCATTTGATAGGGCTGAGTGGGAGTATTTGTTTGCAGTCTTGAGAAAGTTCGGACTCGGGGATAAGTTTATTTCTTGGATTCGCCTCCTTTACTCATCCCCTAAAGCCAGGGTTCATACGAACGATATTTATTCTGATTATTTTGCTCTCGGACGTGGGTGTTGCCAAAGCTGTCCTTTATCCCCTCTGCTTTTTGCTGTCGCTATCGAGCCTCTGTCTGTACTATTACGATTTTCCCACTTGTTTAAAAGAATAGTCCGATATTGTGTCAAATACAAATTGTCACTATATGCTGATGATTTGTTATTGTTTGTAACCGATCCTATTGCCTCTATGCCTGCTGTCTTAGGTGTTCTGGAGACCTTCAGTTTTGTCTCAGGTTATAAATTAAATTTGGACAAAAGCGACTGTTTTCCCATCAATACTGCAGCATTTTCTCTCCAACAGGCAGATCTACCTTTTCGATTTAGTCAGTCAGGGTTTAAATACCTAGCTATCAACGTGACACGTTCTTTATCTAATCTTGTATCAGTTAATTTCACTCCCCTTATCTCAAAGGTTAAATCCAACATTCAGAGTTGGGGTAACCGCCCCCTTTCTCTAATTGGCAGGATCAATGTTGTCAAAATGAATATATTACCGAAGTTTCTTTTCTTATTTCAGCAAGTTCCTCTTTTTCTGCCAAAATCATTCTTCGATTCATTGAATAAAATAATTTGTTCTTTTATTTGGGGTGGGAAGCCACCAAGGGTCCGTAAATCTTTATTGCAGGATTGTGGACTTAGTGGAGGACTTGCATTACCCAATTTTCAATTGTCACATTTCGTGACGCAACGGAGATAAGGACGGATGCAATCGCAGGTTAAACAGTTTTATTGTAGAGAGGCACAGACAGGTAAATCCAAAACGTGATCCAAAAACGTAATCCAGTAACATGCAAAGTTCAGACGATCGGCAAACAGGCATACACAGGGCTAGGCAGGAATCAAGGTCGTGGTCACGGAAAACAGGGTCGAGATACAAAACATGAAACATAAGCTATGACTATGAACTGGGAGCGGAGAAACCAGCGTGAACTAAACAAACGAATCTAAACATGAAACATGACATGAAACATGACATGAAACATGACTGTGACTATAGTTAACTATGGAAAGGACTCTAAACTAATCTACTCTAATATAGCTTATCTAAGTTACTTATCTAATATTCCGCGCTGTGTGCTGGGAGGCGCGCGGTATATATACAAACATAATCAGCGTCGTAATAGCTGACGGCTGAGGGCAATTCAGACATATGTGAAACTATAGCCAATGACAGAACAGGGAGGAGACATAACAGAAACATAGCAAATGCACGTGTCGAAATGTCATGATTGTCAACAAGGGAATGCGCGCCCACATGCTCTCCCGCGCGCTGCTTAAAGGGGAAACCGTGACATCAATTCTATTACTGGGCTGTTCACATCCATAAACTTTGCTACTGGGTTAAATCTCCTGGATCTTCTTGGTATAAATTGGAACTATCATCTTGTGGGGAATCCTCTTTACCTGCTTTACTTTATTCCTCTCTCTGATAATCACAACTGATAATCAAGGTGTCCTTAACACATTTAAGATTTGCTATCAATTTAGACGGCGCTTTAAATTTGTAGGGGCATCCTCTTTGGGTCCTTTAAGCAACAACCACTTATTTCCTCCATCGTGTTTGGACTCTATATTTTCAGCGTGGTATGACATTAAAGGGCATTAAACAATTTTAAAATCTGTATACCGATGGTGTCTTTGATAGCTTGGCCAATCTGTCATCTAGTTATGACCTCCCTGTGATGCATCTGTTTCGCATTTTCATTAGGGCTAGTGGCAATGCTTGAACCCAAGTAAGCCATGAGCTTTCACAGATCTTTGTAACCTTGTTTTTTATTATTCCATTGGCTCTTTCCACCATTCCCTGTGACTGTGGATGGTACACACACCCCAGCTTATGCTCCATACACAAAGCCTTGGCTACAGCCTTTATAACCTGATTAACAATATGCAGAGCTGATGAAATCCGGAACTCCAAACCATGGAATAACTTAGCCACTGTTAATGCCTCCTGCTTGGCTGTTGCAACTGCCTCTACCCAAGGACTGAAGCGATCTTCCATCACCAATATGTATCTCTTACTCTCCTTCCGATTAACACTGCCCATATCCACAATGTCCATTATTATGTGCCTGAACGGGCCCTTTGGTTCTGGTATGTGCCTTATAGGGGCTGTGAAGCTCTTGCAGACATTGTGTTTTATGCATGTCCCGCATCGATTTCAATTAAATTCAATTGTATTTGTATAGCGCTTTTTACAATAGACATTGTCTCAAAGCAGCTTTACAGAAATATCAACACGGTGTACAGATATTAAAGGTGTGAATTTATCCCAACTGACCAAGACACTGAGTGGCGACGGTGGCGAGGAAAAACTCCCTAAGATGTTTTAAGAGGAAGAAACCTTGAGAGGAACCCGACTCAGAAGGGAACCCGTCCTCATCTGGGTAACAACAGATAATGTGAAAAAGTTCATTATTGACTTATATGAATTCTGTATGGCCATAGATGCAGCGGTAGTCCCAGCAGTCTGGAATTGGAGTAGATTAGAGCTCCATCCAGAGGCAGGACGTCCGAAACGGATCAGTGATGATGATTTAGTGCCTTATTAATCATGCTAGCTAAGTAGGGGGACCACCAAAGCTCCTTGATTTTCCTCAAGGTTTCTCCTCCATTAGCATGGTCCACCCAATGTGCATCTTTTATGAGCAGCTGTAAGAGACTCAGCGGGGCCACACACAAGCCTTCTACACTCCGCCACAGCCCTGTGCCTTTTTGGTGATCATTGGTGATGTTCCTAAAGCAGCTTTCTTTTCTGCCTCATCTGCTGCTGTGTTACCCATAGTAACAAAAGTACCATCAGTCTTGTGGGCCTAACATTTCACAATCGCTAGTTCGGCTGGCAAGGTCATGGCATACAACAAGTCTGATATAGCTGCTCCATGAGTAATTGTGGACCCCATCTGCCCTCTGAAATCCTCTCTGTGCCCATATAGGCCCAAATACATGACATACTCCATATGCATATGCTGAATCAATATAAATTGTATAGCTTTTACCACTTTCTAATTCACACGCAGCAGTCAGAGCCTTTATTTCTGCCAATTGTGCTGAGCAGGGTTGGGGTAAAGAGAACTCCATTACTGTTTTAAACGAAAGAGGATCCACCCTAGCCTCTATGACCTCTATGACCCTAGCCTCTATGACAGCCTTATTCCCTGTATCAGCTCGAAAACATGACCCATCTACAAAGAACACATGTTGTGCGTTTGACAAGGGCTAATTCTCTAAGTCGGCACGTGCTTTTAGGAATTTTTCTGATTCGGACACGCATTCACAGGGCAACCCGTCTTGTGGAGTAACCACTTTGTCAGTGGGGTTAACTGTGTTACACCTTTCTATGGTTAACTCTGGGGCTGACAAAATGACATCATACCCTGTGCGTCGTGAGTTGGTAATGACGAAAGACTGACTGGTCAATAATGCATGCAATGCATATGTTGTGTACAGCGTGACAGGATGCCCTATCGTAATGGAGGATGCCTTTTGGTATGCAAATGCGACAGCCGCCAAGGCACGATAACACGGTGGCATTCCCTTCTCAACGTTATCCAGTGCGGTACTGTAGTATGCTATAGGTTGTTTACCTACACCTTGTTGCTGTTGTGTTAATACAGCAGATGCAAAGCCCCGTTTTTCTGAAATATACAAGTGAAAGGGTTTACCATAATCAGGGTTTGCCAATGCAGGTGCTGACGTCAATGTGGCTTTGAATGATTCAAATGCAGCTAATGCCCCAGGGGTCCAGGTAAGAGGAGCATTTGTCTGTATTTGGTCTGTGCTTTTGATTAAATCACAGAGAGGTTGAACTATTAGCGCAAAGTCACCGACCCATGGTCGGCTAAAACCCACCATTCCTAAGAATGCTAACATTTGTCGTACAGTTTGCGGTTGGGGTGCTTTCCTAATGGCTTCCACGTGCTTAGGCAATATTTTGCGGCTTGCCCCTTCTAGGACACATCCCAAGTACTCTACTTTAGGTTTACAAAACTGGAGTTTTTCTCTACTCTCTTTGTGGCCGTTTTTGGATAGCATACATGCTCTGTCTGGTGGGTCCTTGCATTGGACCTCCACGAAAGAACCCTCTGCCTCAGCCCTGTTCTGAGGCATCAGTCCTTGGAATCTGGAATTCTGGGGAACTTGGGGCCTTCCTGCATACATGTATTCAACAGGTGCCAACTGCATTGTAGGTATCTGTACAGGAGCGTATGTCATTTGTGCTTGTGTCGGTGCTGCCACTGGGACGGCGGCCACAATGGGTTGTTCCTGAGGTGCCGTGGCTTGTGGTGTCACCATCAGCGCAACTTGTATATACCTGGGCTTCACTCTGCCACCTATGTTCGCAGAGAACTACGCTACGCTACGCCAACAGGAGGAGGACATGGAGGAGCCCGGGTACAAGTATGAGCCTGTTAACTGGGCTGGTACCATCTCCCACCCTCCCTCCCCTATTATGGATCTAGTCCACCCTTTTGGATCAGCTGAGGATGTCGCTTAGTTGCCCTGGTTGACTGAAGATGTTGCTCCGTGTCCTGACACACCCAAGTGCTCCCCTCTGTTCTGCAACCCCGTGCACAACGCCGCTGTGCTTGCCTGTTCTGCCGAGGAACTCGCCCTGCTTTTCTGCTCCGCTGAGGATGCCGCTCTGCCTACCTGCTCGGCTGAGGACGCCGCTCCGCTTTCCTGCTTCGCTGAGGACATCCCTCTGCCTCCATGTTCCACTGAAGTCATCATTCCTCTCCTGTGCTGCGCGCTGTATGTCACTCCCTCTTCCTGCTCCAGGGAGGGCATCGTTTCCCCTTTGTGCTTCGCAGAGAGCATCGTTCCTACCTTTGGCCTCGTGGAGAACCTCACTCCCCTCTCTGGCCTCATGGAGAACCTCGCGCCCCTCTATGGCATCACGGAAATCTTGGAGCTTCCCTTGGGCCTTGCGGAGAACATCGCTCCCCTCTCCTGTCCTGCTGAGGAAGTTGTTACGCTGTTCTGTCCCGCAGAGCCAGGTTCCAGCCCCACTGAGGACACCGCTCTGCTTATCTGTTCCGCTGAGGACGTTGCGTTGCTTTCTTGCTCCGCTGAGGATGCCGCTCAGTCTCTTGGTTCAGCTGGGGACATTTTGCCCAGGGGGCCAGGATTGCCAAAGGGAGGGATTGCATTTTGGGCACTCCGGGAAAAGTGCCCTGGGGTGGGGGGGGTTCTGTCATGAAATCAGTAAGGGAACTCTGAACTACAGTTCCCAACAGCCACTGCTTCATCATCACATGACCATCTGTATCTTATTCACTTTCCTGGTAATCAGCACTCTTGTATATAGTCACAGTTTTCAATGCACTCTTTGTCTCATGTTATCGTCTCACTATACATTTGTCTATGCTGCCATATTTTGTCTTTGCCACAGTGTTTTGTTTCCTAGTTGTAGACTGTTTTGTATGTTTGTTTGTTATTAAATGTTTAAGAATCTGCACTTGCTTCCGTCTTTACTTTGAATCGTAACACAATAGACAATAGTAAAAATTAGATTAAAATGCCTGGGAGAAGAGATATGTTTTAAGCCTCCTTTTAAAAGTGGTAATTGAAGGTGCAAGGCGGTCGTCCTGTGGCAACTGATTCCATAAATGAGGGGCAGCAACTGAAAAAGCTCTATCCCCCTTTGTTTTTAACTGGGATTGAGGGACATGCAAAAGAAACCTATCAGAAGATCATAGAAATCTGTTAGATGAATGTGGTGTAAGAAGATCTTTGAGATAAGAAGGAGGTTGATCATTAAGAGTTTTAAAGACAAACAACAGAATCTTAAACTGAATCCTAAAATGGACTGGGAGCCAATGGAGCGATGCTAAAATTGGGGTGACACGATCATATTTCTTTGCCCTGGTCAACAGCTTTGCAACTGCATTGTGAACCATCTGGAGATGAGCAAGAGATGACTGAGGAAGACCCGAGTAGATGTAAATGGAGACTTCTTCATGCATACCGAGGTTAAATTTGGTGTTCCACAAGGTTCTGTTTTAGGCCCACTGCTTTTTTCTTTATATATGCTACTTCAAGGTCAAATTATTCGTAAACATGGAATTTTTACATGAAACATGGAACAGCTGGCACACAGCTGTATGTTTCAGCGAAGCCAGAGGACAGACAGCAGCTTAGTAAAGTTGAGGAATGTGTAAAGGACATTAGACATTGGATGCTAATTAACTTCCTTTTACTTAATTCTGATAAGACAGAAGTGCTTGTACTAGGACCACGTGTAGCTAGAAGTAATCTTTCTGACCTCACAGTAACTCTGGATGTTCTTTCTGTTTCATCATGTGCAGCAGTTAAAGACCTTGTAGTGATTATTGACTCCAGTCTATCATCTGATGCTCATGTAGATAATATTACTAGGATAGCCTTCTTTCATCTCAGAAATATTTCTAAGATAAGAAACATATTGTCACTACATGATGCAGAAATATTAGTTCATGCTTTCATCACCTCTAGACTAGATTACTGTATTGCCATACTGTCTGGATGTTCCAGTAGGAGCATAAACAAACTCCAGTTAGTCCAGAATACAGCTGCTAGATTCCTCACTAGAACCAGAAGATACGACACATCACCCCGATCTTATCCACACTGCATTGGCTCCCAGTGAAATTTCACACTGATTATAAAATACTACTACTGACCTATAAAGCACTAAACGTCTGTGTTTCTTTCTGGCTCTCCCTTTTAGTTATACTGTCATAGCTAGTCTTGCCGGAGTCCCTGCTTTCACTCTGCACACAATGTACATTTTCATAAACCATTACATAACAAGAGCATCAAGACAGCAATACATAATAATCTGTGTTCTCTCATCTCTTCCACACCTCTCTCTCTCTCTCTCTCTCTCTCTCTCTCTCTCTCTCTCTCTCTCTCTCTCTCTCTCTATTGAGCTACACATTAGTCCTGCTACCTGATACACCAGTGATCTTGACTCCTTCTGTCCTCCAACCTGCCTGATCCATCTTGATGCCCTACTTCTTATTGGAGCATTGTTCACCTGAAAATCACTTGCTGCAGTCTGCATGGACAGCCTACAGATCACCATGAGATGTGGATACTACGGAGGTTTGCAGATGTTCTTCTTTAGCTAGCGTAAAGACTGCATGTGCTAAGAACTGTTTATTCTCAAGTTTCAATCATTGAACAGTTAATAACGTCACTCTGCTACAATAGACTTTAAAGTTAAAACTCTACTGATGCTCATACTGAAGATCCTTTTAACAGTCTGGTTCCTCTCATGGTCTCTTCCTCTTCTGATCTCAGGGAGTTCTTCATTACCATCATTGCCTCTGGCTTGCTCATTAGAGATCTAAATATAAAAATTGTGAGAATATCCATTGTAAAATATGCCACATAAATAAACTTTAAGTGAATTGAACTTAGTGTGTTTGTGTGTTTATATGACAGTGCTATAATCTGTTCTGTGTGTGTGTGTGTGTGTGTGTGTGTGTGTGTGTGTGTGTGTGTGTGTGTGTGTGTGTGTGTGTGTGTGTGTGTGTGTGTGTGTGTGTGTGTGTGTTTCTGTCTGAGCGGGAAATGTTGTCATACTTTGGCCCACCTCCAGAACCATAGAGGGACCAACACACACACACACACACACACACACACACACACACACTGCAGTCTGCAGTCTGCAGTAAATCAGTGAGTTAATCAGTTAATAAAGTGCTGGTGTTTTTCCTGTATTTATAAACACTGAAACAAATTCAGAGACACAACAGCATTAAAAACAGGAAGTGCTTTATTTTACAGTATGATGATTAAATAGTATTTAATATGTAAATATGTAGTAATAATAATTATATTGTGTAATTTCAGTAGTTAAGGTAAGTTAAAGTATATATGCGTACTAGTACAAAATGTAAACATTTGTGACCTGAACTTATCTTTGATGTTTATTTTTTTCCTTTTAGCAGTATGTGCAGAAATAAAGCTAAAAAAAAACCCAAAAACTTTGCAACTGATTTACATACCTGACTTATAAACTACAGAGCGGTTATTACTCATTATTACTACTTTATTACATATTAAGATTTGCGTTTTTATTGCATTGTAGCACAAAAACTACTGAACAGACCTGTTAGTGTTCACGTCACTATGTAATTTAATTTACAGACTAAATCACTGTATTTAATTAGAGCATATTTACATGTTAAATGAGATTTATAAAGCTACATCATGTACAATGAAAAAACATGAAATAATACATTAATATAAATGAAGATGACTAAAATTAATTAAGATTACTAATTAATTACTAAATTAATATTTAACTGTTCTCTTAATCTTTCTCTCTCAATTTATTTTTTATTAAACAGTTATCCCAAAGTTAATCGAATAATATTTTATAGTAAATTTCCTTTCATTTATATTTTAATTAACATATTAATTATCATTGGTTAACATTACAGAACTAAGTCCATCATTACTAGTCCAACAGTAGCATGTTCATTAACACACCAGTTTTAATTGGTTTGTTTAAATGTAATCAAACACAAATCCACATTAATTAATGTTTAATTACAGAATGTTACTTTTACAGTGTGGATCAGCTGCACTCAGGTCAGTGTTTATAACCCTGTGCAGAACCTTGTAAGTGACATCAGTGTTACACAGTGGAATTGTTAAACAGAGATCATGATAATGTTATACAGTGATAATGTTACACAGTGATCATGTTACACAGTGATCATGTTATACAGTGATCATGTTATACAGTGATAATGTTACACAGTGATAATGTTACACAGTGATAATGTTACACAGTGATAATGTTACACAGAGGTCATGTTACACAGTGATCATTTTACACAGAGATCATGTTACACAGTGATAATGTTACACAGTGATAATGTTACACAGTGATCATTTTACACAGTGATAATGTTACACAGTGATCATTTTACACAGTGATAATGTTACACAGTGATCATTTTACACAGTGATAATGTTACACAGTGATCATTTTACACAGTGATAATGTTACACAGAGGTCATGTTACACAGTGATCATTTTACACAGAGATCATGTTACACAGTGATAATGTTACACAGTGATAATGTTACACAGTGATCATTTTACACAGTGATAATGTTACACAGTGATCATTTTACACAGTGATAATGTTACACAGAGGTCATGTTACACAGTGATCATTTTACACAGAGATCATGTTACACAATGATAATGTTACACAGTGATCATTTTACACAGTGATAATGTTACACAGTGATCATGTTACACAGTGATAATGTTACACAGTGATCATGTTACACAGTGATCATGTTACACAGTGATAATGTTACACAGTGATCATGTTACACAGTGATCATGTTACACAGTGATAATGTTACACAGTGATCATTTTACACAGTGATAATGTTACACAGTGATCATGTTATACAGTGATAATGTTACACAGAGGTCATGTTATACAGTGATAATGTTACACAGTGATAATGTTACACAGTGATAATGTTACACAGTGATCATGTTACACAGTGATA
This sequence comes from Ictalurus punctatus, assembly GCF_001660625.3. Taxonomy (NCBI): domain Eukaryota; kingdom Metazoa; phylum Chordata; class Actinopteri; order Siluriformes; family Ictaluridae; genus Ictalurus; species Ictalurus punctatus. The sequence continues at coordinate 35,036,311 of NC_030420.2, forward strand.
ATGTTACACAGTGATAATGTTATACAGTGATAATGTTACACAGTGATCATGTTACACAGTGATAATGTTACACAGTGATAATGTTACACAGAGGTCATGTTACACAGTGATAATGTTACACAGTGATAATGTTACACAGTGATCATGTTACACAGTGATAATGTTACACAGTGATAATGTTACACAGTGATCATGTTACACAGTGATAATGTTACACAGTGATAATGTTACACAGTGATCATGTTACACAGTGATAATGTTACACAGTGATCATGTTACACAGTGATAATGTTACACAGTGATAATGTTACACAGTGATCATGTTACACAGTGATAATGTTATACAGTGATAATGTTACACAGTGATCATGTTACACAGTGATAATGTTACACAGTGATAATGTTACACAGTGATCATGTTACACAGTGATAATGTTACACAGTGATAATGTTACACAGAGGTCATGTTATACAGTGATAATGTTACACAGTGATAATGTTACACAGAGGTCATTTTACACAGTGATCATGATACACAGTGATCATGTTACACAGTGATAATGTTACACAGTGATAATGTTACACAGAGGTCATGTTATACAGTGATAATGTTACACAGTGATAATGTTACACAGAGATCATTTTACACAGAGATCATGATACACAGTGGTAATATTAAACAGTGATCATGTTACACGGTTGTAATGTTACACAGTTGTTACAGCTCAGTCTAGGTTGGGCCGCACAGAGTAACCAGCTCAGGATTCAATGGATTGATCTTGGAATATTAAATGAGGGAGCCAGGAATAACAACACAACAAGGTGGTTCAAAAAAAAGGTTGTGGTATAAAATATCAGAAAATATATACATATAACTATACAAATTACCACCCAGGCGTATGTTCAGGGTGGGCCAAGGCCAAAATAACAAACAGAAGAATTCTATGATTAGGTAGCTAGCTTACCTAAAAGGAAAAATAAAGAAAATACAAATATTCTTCCCTAACTACCTAAGCAAGGAAACAGAGACAAAAGGAACCCTCTCCCAAAATAAATGGCAGCCACACCCCTACTGCCAGTAAACCAACTGAACATATATACATATATACATACATACATATATATATATATATATATATATATATATATATATATATATATATATATATATATATATATATATATATATATATATATATATGTATATATATATATATACACAAGTGAAGAGAATACACAGCAGATTTAGGGATAACCAAACTCAAAGTCAAAACCAGGACAGCAGTCAAAATACAGAATTTAGCCACAAGGGCAAGCAACACAATCCAAGCAATCTCCTAACAACAAATCACACAAACACCTCCAACATCCCCCAACTTCTCACTCCGTCTTCCTCTTTAAGAATGGCCGCCAATCAGTGAGGTCATCCTGGAGGCGGGAGCAAGGCAGGCTAGGGCAGACTGGAAAGTCTGGGAGGGAGTTCGGACCTGCACACAAAATGTCACAGCACAAAAAAACTTCCCCCCAAGATAGCGGGTTGTAACACAGTGATCATGTTACACAGTAATCATGTTATTCAGTGATCAAGTAGGGGAAAAACATGGACGCTGCCACAAACTGTGTGTTTTGTTTGCTCTGTAAAGCTCATAAAAAGCTTCTTTAAGTGCACGTTTACAGTTACAGGCCTGAGTGGCTGCTGCTTCTGTTCTACTGCAGTGAACATTACTGCTGCATTGTGG
>NC_030420.2:35043049-35048049 GCF_001660625.3 Ictalurus punctatus
CCTGAAACACACACACACACACACACACACACACACACACACAGAGTCCTGTGCTTCAGTTCCAGACCTTTCTGTCATATTGTGTTTCCTGTTTCTGCAGCGTCTGGATGTCATTAACGCACACTTCACACACACACACACACACACACACACACACACACACACACGCAGAGTTTCCCAATTGATTACATCATGCATATGACCTCATCGCCCCAGTGGTGTAGAGTGTAAACACAACAAAGGTGGTGTTGCCATAACAGTGTGTGTGTGTGTGTGTGTGTGTGTGTGTGTGTGTGTGTGTGTGTGTGTGTTAAAGTGTTTTATTTCGATTTCACACTTGCGTTTTTTTCTTGGACTCACAGTGGCGTTAGCTGTGAGCATTCGGGACGTTTGGCGACGTGTGAACTCTGAGCTCAGGATGCTCCACAGATCCGATCCCTGATCCTCCTGAAACGCTGCTCTGGGTTTTGGCTTAAACAGAACCGTGGTACGGTCCGCATGTGTGTGTGTGTGTGTGTGTGTGTGTGTGTGTGTGTGTGTGTGTGTGTGTGTGGAAGCTCTCCGGGATTGGTTCAGCTTGTCATGTTACTTCCTGTTTCAAGTTAGATGATGAGTTGTGAGGGTCAGTGGAGGAGACAGAAGGTCTTACTGGTATATAAACAGAAACTCTCTCAGGACCAGAGCCCTGTGATTAGCTCAGCTCTGTAGTGTGAGTGCGTGCACTGAGAACATCGTGAAAAACTCACGTCACTTCATGTCCCTTGTCTTCCTTCACGAGAAGACACGCTGTGCATCCTCAAAGCTACTACAGGAAAATAATATTTAAAACCTAGTGGCTAATGTTTAACAAAATAAAACTGCATGCACCAAAGTGATGTACAGAATCGATCCACTGTCCTGAGAAACGAGTCATTATAAGCCCCGCCCCCTGACGAGTGTGAAAACTAACTGCAAGTGCTCAAAGTATATTAGTGTTATTGTCCTGATGATTAAAATGTCAGTGAAAAAACCGAAACTAATCACAACTCATCAGATTCAGTCACTGAAATGACAAAATCTTTTTTTTTTCTTCTCATTTTTAATCAAAACGTGAGATTTTTCTCAGTGAAAAGTCTGATTTCTGACTGCACCGATGTGTAACTTGCTAAACTGTGAGCTAACAAAACCTCAGCAAGTCCTAGCTAATGTGCTTTAATAAATACATCATTATTAAGTATCATTCGTGTAATTATTATTAAAAACTTTCAGCTAATTTTATTTGAACGGCAATTTTGTCACTAAGCAACTTTACAGAAATCTGCAGGTAGATTTAGATCAAAGGAAAATCTCAATTTAGCAGCTGCTGCTAACGTTTTAGCTAACGTGTTTAAGTGAAGTCTCTGTAGCTTTTACTAAAACATATAACCAAGTTGCTAAAACAGGAAGCTAAAGCTTTAATGTGTAATTCGATCTAAAGTGCTAGCTGAGTGTAATGTATGTAATTATTCCTCACGGTGTATGGTGAAAGTGTTTAAGTTTAGTGCTAATGCTAAAATCCTAGCTAAGGACACACGCATGTTGTTTTATTGCTAACGTGTTTAAGTGTAGCGTCTAATTACTGCAAAAATATTAAGTGTAATGCATTCAAAAATAATTAAGGAGCGTATGTAGATATTTATTTCACTGTTTAAAAAAATATATATTTAGCTTTTATACATGTAGCTAGTGCTAATATGCTAGCTAAGACAGATAGATTTTATTTTGGTCATGATGGATGATGATGTAGGACACACACTCCAGCACGACGTGTCTCTGAAGACATGATAACAGGACCAGGCTAAATCACGGGTTCTAATTATAGTGTGTGTGTGTGTGTGTGTGTGTGTGTGTGTGTGTGTGTGTGTGTGTGTGTGTGTGTTTCATGTTCTTCTGTTTGGTCTCTGTTTTTATTCTTGTTTTCACCCACACACTGTGGCCACATGCAAACATTCATCTACAGTCTGCGTGTGTGTGTGTGTGTGTGTCCTTTCCATAAACCCCCCCCCCCCCCACACACACACACACACACAGTGAGACTGACTGTGTAATTTACTCATATAATGAAAATATTTATGTTACAGTTCAGTCAAAACTTTTTCTCAGACTAAATACAGCCTGCACACACACACACACACACACACACACACACACACACACACACACACACACACACTAACAAGTAACTAATGTGCTAATATAATTTCCTGTCACATGACTGTACGAACTGTACCTCCCACATTCCGACTTGGGAAAATGTTCACCTTGATCTCAGACTGAGAATAAATATATTTGGAATTTGGGGAGATGTTTGGGTTGCTCTGCCCGATCGTTGGCTTCCTCAGCTCCAGTGACTGCCTGACCTGCAGGGTTTCAGGGTTTCCTGATTCCCAAGACACCTGACCCAGAATCCAGGAAGGATTTATTAATGAGCTGAGGATTCGGGTCAGGTCTGATGGGAGTCAGGAAACTCTAAAGCCCTGCAGGTCACCAGCACTGGAGCTCAGAGATCCTGATCCAGGTCGAGGTCAGACGGATCCTCAGCACTGAATCCAGCTCAGTATAGAGTCTTCTTATGATTATCACCTCATCATGGATGTAGCTTCAGTGTAGCCATGTTCTTGTAGTGAAGAGTCGTCTCTCTGAAGGAGCTTTAGGTGTTTTTTTCAGCTGTGTAATGATTTTTGGAACTGTGTCAGATCTGAGTAACGTTCCTGAAATCTACAACTACCAGTGGACTCATCGAGGAGGACTGAACACGGCTAGTCCTGAAGCTCAGCGTAGAGATCTGAAGCTCAGCGTAGAGATCTGAAGCTCAGCGTAGAGATCTGAAGCTCAGCGTAGAGATCTGAAGCTCAGCGTAGAGATCTGAAGCTCAGCGTAGAGATCTGAAGCTCAGCGTAGAGATCTGTACTTCTCAAACAGTGGATGCAGCATGTAACAGTGGTTTCAGGATCTTCCTTGAGTGCTTTTGCAGGTTCTGCTGCCTTGGTACTTATCACACCCCAATCTTATCCACACTGTATTGGCTCCCAGTAAAATTTCTCATCGATTATAAAATACTATTATTGACCTATAAAGCACTGAATGGTCTCATGCCACAGTACCTGAGTGAACTTGTGGTCTTTTATGATCCTCCACGCCTACTTAGATTAAAAGGTGCAGGATGTTTGTTGGTACCTGGAATAGTGAAGGCTACAGCAGGGGAAAGAGCTTTCTCTTACAAAGCCCCACAGTTATGGAATAGCCTTTTTATTTTTATTGTCCCAGAGCAGCGGTACAGAAATATATAAATTCAGGATATAGATGTTAAATGTATGAATTTATCTCTAATGAGCAGACAGAGGCGACGGTGGTGAGGAAAAACTCCCTGAGACGATACGAGGAAGAAACCTCGAGAGGAACCGGACTCAGAAGGAAACCCGTCCTCATCTGGGTGACACCGGATAGTGCGATTATAAATAAATACACCCCTTCCAATAATGTGCTAATACTACATGATCAAATAGTGCAGTTGTGTAAGCAGGAAATTCATTACAGTTTCTACAGGAAGTCTGTTGTGTTGAACTTCTCCACTGTTCACTGATGGAGACTCGAGTACAGAACTGTTTGTGGTGATTGTAGTGCTAAAGCCATCACAGCAAAACTGATCATATGGAGTATATAATTCTAATTTCTATTTCATGAGTCTTAAACCTCACGACAAAGAAAACAGAGCAATTTAAACCACGTTAAATAATGGATAAAAGCTTTGCTTTTCTTCCTGTCTACCTCTCTCTCTCTCTGTCTCTCTCTCTACCTCTCTCTGCCTCTCTCTGTCTCTCTCTACCTCTCTCTCTCTCTGCCTCTCTCTGTCTCTGTCTACCTCTCTCTCTCTACCTCTCTCTCTCTCTGCCTCTCTCTGTCTCTGTCTACCTCTCTCTCTCTACCTCTCTCTCTCTCTGCCTCTCTCTGTCTCTGTCTACCTCTCTCTCTCTACCTCTCTCTCTCTGCCTCTCTCTGTCTCTGTCTACCTCTCTCTCTCTCTGCCTCTCTCTCTTTGTGTCTCTCTCTGTTTCTCTCCATATATTTCTCTCTGTCTCTCTCTCTCTCGATATATATATATATATATCTGGCTCACTCTGTCTTTGTCTCTCTTTCTGTTTCTCTCTCTGTGTCTCTCTCTTGGTGGAAAAACACACATGTGGAAGCAGTTTTGTCGAGAGAGAAAGAGCGCTGCTGTTTTATAGATTTGTTCTGCACGGAGGATGCAATTCCAGCCAAACTCCACACACACACACACACACACACACACACACAGAAATGTACAGCCACAACTATAAACCGGAACATCTGTCATACGTGATTTATGCATCTGCATATTCCACATAACGATAAGATATTTACGAGGTTTGATTTATGATGAAACAATTCTCTGCTTCACTGATTCCTTCCTTTAACCTTCGACTTTAAAGTGACAATTTGGTCAAAAATCTAATATTTTTACCCCAAATGTAGCTGATCAGAAAAAACGTTTTTGGTGTCTGAAGTTTGCTAACAGGAACTGGAACCGGTGTTTAGCATCTAAAGATAATCTGCACAGCAGAACTGTAATTGTCGAGCGTTAGCATTAGCGACGGTTCTTCAGACCCGAGTGTGCTTTCTCTCCTGTTGCGGAGTTCGTCGAGTCCGAGAGTCAAATTCATTCTTTTGCTTTCTTTGATAATTAGTTTGGTTTCTCATTGCACATCATTAAACAACCCAAAATAATAAATAACATTTAATAAAAACACACCCAGCAATTATTTTCTCTAAATCTTCAGAACACGTTGTTTCTGCAGCACTACAGCTCTCGCAATAAATCTACAAAACTCACGGCATGTTTGATTCACTTCCTGCAAGATTCAGATCGGACTGAGAACACCTCGCTCAGACGCTCTCGGACCCGAGCGTGATCGCTGTGTTCTCACCTGACTGAAGAACCGCACTGAAGAGGAGAACACACC
>NC_030420.2:35058049-35075549 GCF_001660625.3 Ictalurus punctatus
TGAGACAAGAAACTGAGGAACCTAGGTTCTGTATATATATATATATATATAGGTAGATAGATAGATAGACAAACAAGACTGGGCTAATGAGAACCAGGTGAGATTAATTAACTACCATGGCAAAAAACTGACACGAACAAAACCATGCCCATATAAGGGAAGAGTTGCTCTAAATAGGACAGCTGGTGTACAGTGAGAGTGGGTGGATATGACATTTGTGTTTCCCTGTGTGATAAACACTGCTCTCTCTGCTCTTTAATCCTGAGGTCACTCCAACCGCTTTTGTTTCGGTTGTAGTCCTGACTTTACCCCTATCCCTACATTGCTTGATTACCTTAATGTGTTCACCTGTTCTGTGTCTCAGCTTGATTAGTTTGGTTATTTCTACCCTGTTGTTTCTGTTCTGAGTTGTGAAGTCTGATCAGGATTTTCATCTCGTTAAGTCTTGAGTCTTGGTTGTTTCCATGTATCATAGTTCTGACTCTGCCTGTTTCTGTGTGTTGATATTATATCTGATATTATATCTGATATTACATGTGCTGTCTGTGTTGACCCCATATACGGACATATACGAGTTCCTCATTCGCCTAGATGTTGCTGATGCTGGTTTTGGAAATTTTCATGTCCAGTGCACCAAGCAAATTTCATAACATCAAGGTGGAAGGATTGTGTTTAGCTACATCTGTCCAAATTACCAACGGTTATCTGCATACCAATGCTACTGCTGACTAGCGCTTGTCTAACTTGTTAATTTCTGTAAGTAGCAATGGAGGAGAACTGAATGAAAATGATACTTATCCAAGAGTGAAACCTCAAAACATCCTTTCAATAATGAGCAGTACTTCCTAATGTAAGAACATCTTACAGTAAGTAGGATCTTCTGTTCCACAATCCATTACTTCAACCCAGATATTCAGGATCCAGTAGCCTAAAAATTTAAGACAACTGCTGTGGTGTTGAAAGAAAGTCTCAATTGGGTTTATATCTTGGGAGAAACCTCAGTTAGACAACAGAACCTACACCATCTCCTCACTGGGTCCTCCACTCTCCACTTCAGGACTGAAGAGTTTAAGAATTTAAGAATCCAAGATTCTAACAAAATGTAGAAGAAGGAATCTTCTACATTTTGTTAGAATCTTGGATTCTTAAAAAGTTTGGAATTCACTTCCAAGAACAAGAGTTAGATGCTACGACCATGCACTGATTTGGAACCTCTGTTGTAGTGTTCTACATAGAATGTTCTAGATTTGATCTTAAGGTAGCATTTTCATAAAGCTTCATTTAATTATTCTTGAGGAGGAGGACTTCAGGTGTCCATGATTAAGAAGATATTGGGTGAGTAGCTGCACACCCATAAACTGAAAGGTTAAATCTAGATATCTAAGGTTCTCTGGGGTAAACCCATAAAAGTTCTGTCTAGAATTCTACAAGTGGGTTTTCTTTTTAGGGAAAATTCCAAGTAGAACCAGTTCTGGAAACTTAGAGCCTTTTATTTTCCAAAGAACCCTCGAGGAACTCTTTATGTAGATCTGATTGGCCAGAAGAGATTTATATTTTATGAGACGTGGGTCAGCCAGATTGAGCGAGTGCCAATATTTTATTGCTCTTTTTTATGTGCATGTGGAGATCCTGCCAGATAACACTCCAGATAACACACACGTGCACACACACACACACGTGCACACACACACACACACACACACACACACACACACACACACACACACATTATATGCAGGTCTCCGCTTTTATTTTGAGAGAAAACATGTTAGCATTCTGAAACAACACTGTCTTTAGAAGACAAACAGGTGGGGAGACAGACATGAGGAAGAGGTGGAGTGATAGAGCAAGGGAAGAGAGGAGGGGAAAGAAGGAGAGGAAAGGAAGGAGTTAAAAGGATGAGTGGAGTTTAACAGGAAGGCAGACGTCGGGCTCGACTCCAAACAGATGTTCAATTGTTTCACAGGCTGAAAAAAACTGGAGTGAGTTCAACATGAAGAGAGAGAGAGAGAGAGAGAGAGAGAGGGGGGGGGGGGGGTGGTGGTGGATGAAACAGAAAATAGAGAGGGATTGCAGCTGCAGAAAAGAAAGTAACAGACAGATGGAGAGAGAGTCTATAGCAAGTAAAGAGGAAGAGAGTAGTATGTAAAGAGAGGGAATAAGGCTCTGCACAGGAAAACAGTACTCTACACTATCTGTCCGTCTGTTCATTCTTCTGTCTGTCCATCTTTTTGTCTGTCCTTCCTTCTGTCTGTAACTCCGTCTGTGAGGTAATATAATGTGAGCTGACACAACATGAGGTAATGTAACTAGAGGTAACTTAATGTGAAGTAACATAAAATAAGGTAATGTGTTGTGAAGTTATATAATGTGAGCACACAAAGTGAGGTGATATAATACAAGCTGACATAACATGAAGTAACAACGTGAGGGAACGTAATGTGAGGTAATGTAACCTGAGGTAAAGTAACGTGGGGGAACATAATGTGAGGTAATGTAACGTGAGGTAATGTAACGTGGGGGAACATAATGTAAGGTAATGTAACGTGAGGTAATGTAACGTGGGGGAACATAATGTGAGGTAATGTAACATGGGGGAACATAATGTGAGTAATGTACCGTGAGGTAATGTAATGTGGGGGAACATAATGTGAGGTAATGTAACATGGGGGAACATAATGTGAGGTAATGTAACATGGGGGAACATAATGTGAGTAATGTAACGTGAGGTAATGTAATGTGGGGGAACATAATGTGAGGTAATGTAACGTGAGGTAATGTAACGTGGGGGAACATAATGTGAGTAATGTAACGTGAGGTAATGTAATGTGGGGGAACATAATGTAAGGTAATGTAACGTGAGGTAATGTAACGTGGGGGAACATAATGTGAGGTAATGTAACGTGAGGTAATGTAACGTGGGGGAACATAATGTGAGGTAATGTAACATGGGGGAACATAATGTGAGTAATGTAAAATGGGGGAACATAATGTGAGGTAATGTAACATGAGGTAATGTAACGTGGGGGAACATAATGTGAGGTAATGTAACGTGGGGGAACATAATGTGAGGTAATGTAACGTGAGGGAACATAATGTGAGGTAATGTAATGTGAGGTGATGTAACATGAGGTAATGTAACATGGGGGAACATAATGTGAGGTAATGTAACGTGAGGGAACATAATGTGAGGTAATGTAATGTGAGGTGATGTAACATGAGGTAATGTAACATGGGGGAACATAATGTGAGATAATGTAACGTGGGGGAACATAATGTGAGGTAATGTAACATGAGGTAATGTAACGTGGGGGAACATAATGTAAGGTAATGTAAAATGGGGGAACATAATGTGAGGTAATGTAACGTGAGGTAATGTAACGTGGGGGAACATAATGTAAGGTAATGTAAAATGGGGGAACATAATGTGAGGCAATGTAACATGAGGGAACATAATGTGAGGTAATGTAATGTGAGGTGATGTAACATGAGGTAATGTAACATGGGGGAACATAATGTGAGGTAATGTAACGTGGGGGAACATAATGTGAGGTAATGTAACGTGGGGGAACATAATGTGAGGTAATGTAACATGAGGTAATGTAACATGGGGAGTATAATGTAAGGTAATGTAACATGGGGGGGGACATAATGTGAGGTAATGTAACGTGAGGTAATGTAACATGGGGGAACATAATGTGAGGTAATGCAACGTGGGGGAACATAAGGTGAGGTAATGTAACATGAGGTAATGTAACATGGGGGAACATAATGTGAGGTAATGTAACACGAGGTAATGTAATGTGAGGTAATGTAATGTAGGGGAACATAATGTGAGGTAATGTAACGTGAGGTAATGTAACATGGGGGAACATAATGTAAGGTAATGTAACATGGGGGAATGTAACATGGGGGAACATAATGTGAGGTGATGTAACATGAGGTAATGTAATGTGAGGTAATGTAATGTGGGGGAACATAATGTGAGGTAATGTAACACGAGGTAATGTAATGTGAGGTAATGTAATGTGGGGGAACATAATGTGAGGTAATGTAACGTGAGGTAATGTAACATGGGGGAACATAATGTAAGGTAATGTAACGTGAGGTAATGTAACGTGGGGGAACATAATGTGAGTAATGTAACGTAAGGTAATGTAATGTGGGGGAACATAATGTGAGGTAATGTAACGTGGGGGAACATAATGTGAGTAATGTAACGTGAGGTAATGTAATGTGGGGGAACATAATGTGAGTAATGTAACGTGAGGTAATGTAATGTGGGGGAACATAATGTAAGGTAATGTAACATGAGGGAACATAATGTGAGGTAATGTAACGTGAGGTAATGTAATGTGGGGGAATATAATGTAAGGTAATGTAACATGAGGGAACATAATGTGAGGTAATGTAATGTGAGGTAATGTAACGTGGGGGAACATAATGTGAGGTAATGTAACGTGGGGGAACATAATGTGAGGTAATGTAACGTGAGGTAATGTAACGTGGGGGAACATAATGTGAGGTAATGTAATGTGGGGGAACATAATGTGAGGTAATGTAACGTGAGGTAATGTAACGTGGGGGAACATAATGTAAGGTAATGTAACATGAGGGAACATAATGTGAGGTAATGTAACATGAGGGAACATAATGTGAGGTAATGTAACGTGAGGTAATGTAACGTGGGGGAACATAATGTGAGGTAATGTAACATGAGGGAACATAATGTGAGGTAATGTAACGTGAGGTAATGTAACGTGGGGGAACATAATGTAAGGTAATGTAAAATGGGGGAACATAATGTGAGGTAATGTAACGTGAGGTAATGTAACGTGGGGGAACATAATGTGAGGTAATGTAATGTGGGGGAACATAATGTGAGGTAATGTAACGTGGGGGAACATAATGTGAGGTAATGTAACGTGAGGTAATGTAACGTGGGGGAACATAATGTGAGGTAATGTAATGTGGGGGAACATAATGTGAGGTAATGTAACGTGAGGTAATGTAACGTGGGGGAACATAATGTAAGGTAATGTAACATGAGGGAACATAATGTGAGGTAATGTAACATGAGGGAACATAATGTGAGGTAATGTAACGTGAGGTAATGTAACGTGGGGGAACATAATGTGAGGTAATGTAACATGAGGGAACATAATGTGAGGTAATGTAACGTGAGGTAATGTAACGTGGGGGAACATAATGTAAGGTAATGTAAAATGGGGGAACATAATGTGAGGTAATGTAACGTGAGGTAATGTAACGTGGGGGAACATAATGTGAGGTAATGTAACGTGGGGGAACATAATGTAAGGTAATGTAAAATGGGGGAACATAATGTGAGGTAATGTAACGTGGGGGAACATAATGTGAGGTAATGTAACGTGAGGGAACATAATGTGAGGTAATGTAACATGAGGGAACATAATGTGAGGTAATGTAACGTGAGGTAATGTAACGTGGGGGAACATAATGTAAGGTAATGTAAAATGGGGGAACATAATGTGAGGTAATGTAACGTGAGGTAATGTAACGTGGGGGAACATAATGTGAGGTAATGTAACGTGGGGGAACATAATGTAAGGTAATGTAAAATGGGGGAACATAATGTGAGGTAATGTAACGTGGGGGAACATAATGTGAGGTAATGTAACGTGAGGGAACATAATGTGAGGTAATGTAACATGAGGGAACATAATGTGAGGTAATGTAACGTGAGGTAATGTAACGTGGGGGAACATAATGTAAGGTAATGTAAAATGGGGGAACATAATGTGAGGTAATGTAATGTGAGGTGATGTAACATGAGGTAATGTAACATTGGGGAACATAATGTGAGGTAATGCAACGTGGGGGAACATAATGTGAGGTAATGCAACGTGGGGGAACATAAGGTGAGGTAATGTAACATGAGGTAATGTAACATGGGGGAACATAATGTGAGGTAATGTAACACGAGGTAATGTAATGTGAGGGAATGTAATGTGGGGGAACATAATGTGAGGTAATGTAACGTGAGGTAATGTAACATGGGGGAACATAATGTAAGGTAATGTAACGTGGGGGAATGTAACATGGGGGAACATAATGTGAGGTGATGTAACATGAGGTAATGTAATGTGAGGTAATGTAATGTGGGGGAACATAATGTGAAGTAATGTAACGTGAGGTAATGTAATGTGAGGCAATGTAATGTGGGGTAATGTAATGTGAGGTAATGTAACGTGGGGGAACATAATGTGAGGTAAATGGTAAACTTATATAGCACTTTTATCCAAAGCTTACACTGTGTCTCATTCACCCATTCACACACAAACGGTAGCAGAGCTGACATGCAAGGCACTAGCTTGCCATTGGTGCAACTTGGGGTTCAGAGTCTTGCCCAAGGACACTTCAGCATGTGGAGTCATGTGTACCGGTAATCGAACCGCCAACCCTACTATTAGTGGACAACCCGCTCCACCACCTGAGCCACAGCCGCCTAATATAGCTTCTCAAGGTAATGTAATGTGAGCAACGTAAGGTAAAATAATTAAAGGTAATGTAACATGAGGTAACAATCTATTAGCTCCGTCTATCTGTCTATCTGTCTGTCCCTCCATCCATCTCTCTGTACCCTGTCTGTTTCTCTGTCTCTCATACACTGTAGTATATCTCATACGCTGTATACATTCACACAACCACCCACATCACATATCCAGGCTTGCTGTGTGTGTTTGTGTGTAAATGAGTGTGTATGTACAGTGTGTGTGTGTACAGTGTGTGTATGTGTGTGTGTGTGTGTGGTTCTCATGAAGAGTTTAAAGAGCATAGTCTCTCCACAACATGCAGTAAGAACACATGCTTCTACACTCCACATACTTTCTCTGGACCACTGCCATATACACGCTCTCAGACACACACACAGACACACACACACACACACACACACACACACACACACACACAACTGCCTTTCGCAACTGGAAGAATTCCAAACCAGGAAGGAACAATAGCTGGACTGGAGCTAATTAACCACATAACACCAGACTTTACATCACTCTCTCTCTCACTCTAACACACACACAAACACATACACACAGTCCTATATAGTGTACTGTATGTGCTGATAATTGTTAACATAACATAGATTGTATCTGCACATACATTACCTCATGTTACTCTACCTCTCATTACGTTATCTCACATGACGCTCGTTTTTTATGTTTTATCTTACATTACCTCACAGTGTGTTCCTTATGTGATGTTATGTTTATTATGTGATTGTTATTAGTAGAAGAAAGAATTCAACTTCACAAACTGTTTTGAAACACGACATTTCCTCCCAATCTTTATTATTTATAACAGTGTAGAACGTGTGGCCGTCGTTTTCAGCACAGAAGTGAGGCAGTAAATAATCAGAGCAGTGCCAGGAGACACTGACTGCACTACAGGCAGCATCTTATCTTCGCCAAGCTCATACTGATGATCTAAAACAGACAGTGACATTCCTCCATGCAGCATACCATGAGGGTGATGTCACTGCATTGTCAGGCCAGCATCTCTCTCTCTCTCACACACACACACACACACACACACACACACACACACACACACACACACACATACACACACACGCACATACACGTTTTTATGACCATGTGTACATACTTTAAAGTGTGTGCACTGGGCGGCATTAAACTGAACAGGTGGTCTGTGTGTGTGTGTGTGTGTGTGTGTGTGTGTGTGTGTGTGTGTGTGTGTGTGTGTGTGTGTGTGTGAGGGTGTGATTCATGGTCTGTAAATCTGAGCAGCTGATGAATGAGATCCTGTCAGCCCTGAAACACACCTGACTCACAGAGAGACACTGACGCAGCGACGCCGAGACACCTCAGTTATCTTATATGAGAAAACACAAAGTGGTGTAAAGTTCACATTGTGTTATAACATCTACTGACAGTTTTAGACAAACTCCACCCTGCATGCATCACTCTCATGTAACATCTGAACCTCTCAACATAAAGCATCGCAACTTCCACCTCAAAGACCATGGGATTGTGCCATCGAGCGTCTCGAAGGTGCTGCTCCCCCTAGAGGTCAAGTGTATCTGGAGCCAAGGCCATGGAGGAGTACATCTCAGAGGCATTGGCTCAGGGGTACATTAGACCATCCACTTCCCCTGTGGCAGCCAGGTTCTTATTCATGTAGAAGAAAGATGGTGGTCTCAGGCATGCCATTGATCACCAGGGCCACTATGAGTACCTGGTAATGCCATATGGGCTAGTCAATGTTCCATCGTTCTTTCAAGTCATCATAAACGAGATTCTACATGAATTCTTGAACTCCTGTGTCTTAATCTACTTGAAGTCTGAACATGTTTCCTAGGTATAAGCAGCCTTTAGAAAGCTTCTTGACAATAACCTGTATGTGAAGTTTGTAAAATGCAAGTTTCACCAAACATCTGTCAGGTTTCTAGGTTTCATCCTAGACGATGTAACTTCACTGACATACATACAGACCCAGATAAGGCTGATGCATTATGTCGGATCTGTGATGGACCCCACACATCACTGAAGCCTGAGGTCAGTAGGGAAGTCAAGTTTTGCAAATCAAGTGTGTTGGGAGATATCAGAGGATGTCCCACAACAAGAAGACCAAACATCGCCTCAGTGCATGGCCACAAAAGTCTATGTGCACTAGTCCATGTAGGAGGAGGTAATATGTTGGGTCAGGGTCCACTCTAAACACCCAGGAACCACCTGCAAGCACAGGATAGTGGAGAACAAATTCTGGAGCAAGGGAGTAATAAAGGATGTTTTGTCATGTCCTGTTCATTCTGTGACCAAACTTGCACATTAGGATGCCTCCCTAGTGGCCACAGTTATACCCCCCCACCCTCCCTTGTAATGGTATTGCCAAAAGGCCGCAGAACCACACTACCTACAGCGCTGCACCTCTTACATTTCTTGTTTTCACATTTTTTGGTTGTTTGTTTGCACTTTACTTAATAAATTGTCTGCACTTGCATCCACCTTCACCTCCAATTTGTGACACAATGAGCTTTAATTGCTAATATCTCCTTTTGTAAATTCATTAAAAATGAAGAAATATTTATGATCTATATTTACAGAATTAGACTAATATAATTCACTTATAAATATCTGTAGTAGCTTTCTGAATGTAGTAAAAAAAATTCAGGCCCAGAATGTCAGCGAGCAGAGCGGTATAATTTATAAATGCGAGATTTACTTTACATGACTGAATAGCAGCGTGTCGGCGTGTCGGTGACTCACACCATCGTCGTGATTTTCGCCTGAAATGAATCAGAATGCAGGGTTGCCAAATCTCAACCCACATCCCTCACCCACTCACTGCACCCACGGCCTCCGCTTCACCCATTTTACTTTATTTTCTGCCAAAAGATGACACAGAATTCAATGCTAATCCTCGTCCAGGCTTCTGTCTGGAAAAAATTTCAGCGTGAGGAGAAACCTGGTGGCCCGAGTCATTATCTGAATTATGTGGGGTTTGGAAAAGGGGAAAAAAAATCAATCGTTTTTAAACACATTATTATGGCCTTTAGATATTTTCTTGATTCCTGATATTGAACTTATATTGTATAATTTCATTAAAATGTCCTCATTAGCTCAAAACTTCTTGTGGTGGATTTTTTAGGTAAAAACTGACAGTAATACCGTCTATGAAGCCCACGTTCATAAATCATAATAACTGCGCTTACAGCTCTGTGTAAGTTGATAATAATTTAAGCATTTTTATAAACTCTAATAATGCCTGATGAAGCTCTAATAATGTGTGATAAATTTATGATAAATTGATAATGATAAATTAAAATTCCTTGATATATTCCTTGACTATTCATTATAATGTACAACCTTTGTAACAAATAATGACCTATAAATAATTATAAAGCAACAGTAATATTTATTAATGATTATAAACACATTATAAGCATTTAAGATGTCATTTAGCTCAAAGTGTTGACAAGATTAGCTGCAGTTTTTAGACTTGATCTGTATAATTTACTCTCTTTATTTCTATTTATGCCACTTGTACCTGCTTTACAAATAATGCTAACATTATTACATTTACGAACTAACACCTCATTCACTAACAAATGACAAGAGACATAAGGAAGAAAAATAAAGCATGGAAAGAAGTAACAGAGATCGTTGGTGCCTCTGGTGAGTGTACATAGCTAGTATAGTTAGCTTGTTTTGCTAATCTAATCCGAGTACGCAGCTGAGCACGTAATATCCCATGAAAAAAAATTTAGATATATATATATATATATATAAAGCCTTCGCAAAACTACAGATTGTCAGAGAGCATATATGCAAAGAACAGACCTTCTGGAATAATGTGCTCTGGACAGATGAATGAAAGATAGAGGTGTTTGGTCACAGTAACAGCAGCTATGTTTGGTGCAGACCAAAGACAGCTTTTCAGGAGAAGCAGCTCATACCATCTGAGCAGCACGATGGTGGAAATGTTATGGTTTGGGGTTGCTTCACTGCCTCAGGGACTAAACAGATTGCGCTCATTGATTCAACTATGAATTCTGCATCATATCAAAGGGTGCTTGAAGATAATGTGAGGCCATCGGTCCAAAAGTTGAACTGAAAGTGGACCTTTCAACAGGATAATGATCCTAAGCACACTCACAAATCCACGAAGGAACGGCTCAAAAGGAAGAAAAGGAGGGTTATGGAATGGTCTAGTTAAAGCCCGGATTTGAATCCCATTGAAATGTTGTGGGGGGGTTTGAAACGGGCAGAACATGCAAGAAAACCTGCAAACATCTTGCAACTGAAAGAATATTGCATGGAAGAGCGGTCAAAATTCCAGCAAGCCTGGTGGACAGTTATGCAAAATGCCTACAAGAAGCTATTTCTGCTAAAGGGGTCAATACTAGCTTCTGAGGCCAAGGGTGTACTTAGGTTTTCCACAGAAGAATATATCACATCTATTGATATTACTGTTGAATAAATGATTGAAAACCTAATTTTCCTTGTGGTTTTGTTCAAATATATCAATTTTATTAATAGGCACTGTTTCGAAGATGATCAAATGTTTACTCGTCCAAATATGTAAAAATAAATAAATAAATAAATAAATAAAAATACAATTTCCATGGGGTATACATATTTTTTCACATGACTGTAAATCACACGCATGATTTTTAGACTGATCAGTGTGTTATTTAGTTTGTGTTTAATTAGTTATTTTTAGAAGCAATATATAGCTACTACTGTTTCTCATCATAACTAAATAAAAACACTAGACAGGCCACGCCCACAAGAGACAACAGCAGCGGTCACTACACTCTCACAAGAGACAGCAGCAGCGGTCACTACACTCTCACATGAGACAAACTACAAGAGACGTGAGTGACTGGACGCCTGACAGTGGAAGCGTGGTGTAAGATGGCTGCTCAGTTCAGAGCTCTGACTCATTGTTAGCCGCGTAAGCAGCCAAATCTGTTTCATTTATTGCTTTATATTTATTCATGCAAAAGAAATCCACTGTGCTTTATTCCTCATTATTTTTAGGACCACACATTTCTCTATCTCTCTCTCTCTCTCTCTCTCTCTCTCTCTCTCTCTCTCCTTTATTCTACTCTTTTCATCTCATTCTCTCTCTTTCTCTGACTTTCAGCCTTTTTCCCTTTCTATCCTTTATTCTACTCTTTCCATCTCTCTCTCCCTCTCTCTGCCAGTTGGTGATGGTGTTTAGAGAGAGGTGGTTGCTATGATACAGTTGCTATGCCGCTGACTCAGAGAAGCCCACACACTGATGGGAGGAGGAGGAGGAAGAAGAGGAAGGTGAACAGGAGGAGGAGGAGGATGTGAATCACAGGCTGTAATGATAAACAGAAAGACTTAGCTCTGAGAAAATAATATTTTAGCTTAATTAAAATTTATTATTATTATTATTATTATTATTATTATTATTATTATTATTATTATTGTTATTATTATTACTAAGGAGTGTGTAATGTATGGCTCTCATGCTTTTTTATTTGGAATTCTGGGTAAATAATGACAGTACTGTACAGTAAAACTGCTGTAGTATCAGTAACTTCACTGTAAAATTCATCTTGCCTTTTTTGTCGAATTTGGATATCTTCCATTACTTTGTCCATCTAATTTATTATTTAAGTAAAAAAAAATCTATACCTCATATATATATATATATATATATATATATATATATATATATATATATATATATATATATATATATATATATATATATATATCAAAACAGGCTAAATGCAATGAGTTTAAACTGGAGGTAGAGGGTGAAAACCCATTAAGGAAGAATACTGTAGAAAGACTATGAGCTCTCTACAAAAGGTGTTTGCAAGCTGTGATATCTGCCAAAGGGGATATTACTAAATACTGACTTAGTAGGGTGTCCAAACTTTTGCACACACCACATGCACATACTTTTTAAATTTTGCTACAGAGGTTGTGTATCCATCTTCTTCAAAATCAGCTAAATATGTCATTTGGGCCAGGAGTGCACAAACTTTTGCACACAACTGTGATTGACAGTAAAACTGCAGC
The DNA here is from genome assembly GCF_001660625.3 of Ictalurus punctatus. Taxonomy (NCBI): domain Eukaryota; kingdom Metazoa; phylum Chordata; class Actinopteri; order Siluriformes; family Ictaluridae; genus Ictalurus; species Ictalurus punctatus. The sequence continues at coordinate 35,070,625 of NC_030420.2, forward strand.
AGTGTTTTTACAGTATAATACTCTTTGCAGTATGATGTCCTGTTAAACAGGTTTGTACAAGAGTACAAGTACAAGACAGAGTGCAGTTACTGTGAACACAATAGTTGACAATAGTTGGCTGTTGTCATAGTTACACAGTATCGGAATCACTGCTTTAGAGACGTGACTTATAAGAAACAGCAAAATAATACGCATCGCTCCTGCTCAGCCAATCAGAAGTCATTTCCAGAGCAACGGTATAACAGCTGTTATTTCAGCGTTCACTGTGATTGGGTCGTTATTAAACATGATAAAGTATTTCCATGTCGTTGTTTAACTGATGTTTAAAATCACAAGTTCTTCCATCAGAGAAACCGTTATAATGAGGATCCTCCTCGCTGGACCTTGGCACGGGATATATCTTCAGAGTTAGATCTTTTTGTGTGTGTTTTAAACAATTGTACGGTGACACCGGACTAGAAAACGCTGATGTGACCTCTGAGTGATATGAGCACGCTCGTAACAGTTATAACTGAACACGTTTATTGTTTTTACACTATGGTTTATTAAAAATAATCCTGAAAAAAAACAGATTAAAGTCTCTGTGGAACAAATTTGTACATTTCCTAAATGATTCACTCGCTGATTCACTCGTGCGGTATTCACATTGGACGTGAACTTGTGTGTGGCTGGTTTATATTTTACTCCATCTGAGTCTTTAGCAACACCGAAATGTTTATAAACGTCTTTAAGAGTCACCAGGAGATAAAGATGAGGGAACACACACGCTAACGTCCGTAAGACAAGTTCCTACACGAGTATGTGAGGAGAAATCTGGAACATTTTCAGCCCTGAAAAATGATGGAAAAATAATCATGTCAACAATTAGATAGAAAATAATAAGAGAAAAAATCACAGCTGGGCATGTTAGTGATAATCCATAAAGAAGTGTAAACTCCTCTGTCCTGAAGATGTGGGAAAACTTAAAGTTACAGCTTTACCTCTGACTGTTACACAGCGCTGACACTGGAGACTCCTTCCGTACATGTTACATAAACACATTTCTCCTTACAGAAAACTTCACCATATCAGCTGTACGAGTCCCTGCAAATGAGCCCTTACTATAGAAACGATAATATAAACCTGCGCTAATGTCAGAGCTGCTGTTATAGAAAACTGACCAGTCAGAATCCAGAACTCGATGTGACAGTGACAGGTGTGTGATGTTTGTGGAGGAATTAAAGTCTTCATGAATCACAGAGATATAAAGAGCATTAACTCATTTTTGTTTAAAAGAATTCCACGTAACCGTCAGAGCAAAACAAAAAGTCCATGGGGTGGAGTCGAACCTGATCCAGCTCCTCCTACTGGGGGCGGAGTTTAGACAAAGAAAATCCAGGGGATGGAGTGTGTTTCATGTTGCGTTGTGCAGTGGTGTGTGTGCGTTAGGGGTGGGTTTTGGCTCTGAAGCGAGGACTATCTCAAGCAGCCAGACAGAAGCTTATAATTCCATTCTTGATGACGCTAATAATATCTAAAGGTTTACAAACAGCCCATTATCCAGTGGTACACTGAAGACAGATTGGAACACAGCCCGTCTCCGTCAGTTGGTCATTAGTGTGACTCACGTCCGATGTGGATGAGTCACGATTGTCCACGCTGTTCACACCTCACTGTAATGCTTCAACACACCACACAGACCCGGTGTAAAGTGGAACCCCAACTGTGATCCACACACATGTGCGCTAACGACTATCATTATCGTTTCTGAGTGGCGGCCGTGTTAGCGCATTAGCGTAGCCATCTGTCCATTAACGAGCACATGCTGGAAAATAACTGATGTCGTCATGATGAGTCACATGTGTAGGACGGAGCGAAACAGAAAGGATGAGTGTTACAGGAACAAACAGATAAACACTCAGTGTGTGTTTGTGGTGTTTCTATTCTTTTAATTCCAACCAGACCACTGAGGACTTTTTATGATGTTCTAGTTCAGTGTGGAAATAGCTATTGGAGAGAGTGGGGATATAGAATGTTGTGGGAATATGGAATGTTGTGGGAATATGGAATGCTGTGGGGAATATGGAATGCTGTGGGGAATATGGAATGTTGTAGGAATAAAGAATGCTGTGAGAATAAGGAATGCTGTGAGAATATATAATACTGAGGGGTTACAGAAGGCTGTGGGAATATGGGATGCTGTGGGAATATTGAATGTTGTGGGAATATGGAATGCTGTAGGAATATGGAATGCTGTGGGGTATATGGAATATTGTGGGAATGTGGAATGCCATGGAAATATGTAATACTGAGGGGTTACAGAAGGCTGTGGGAATATGGGATGCTGTGGGAATATGGAATGTTGTGGGAATATGGAATGTTGTGGGAATGTGGAATGCTGTGGGAATATGGAATGCTGTGAGAATAAAGAATGCTGTGGGGTATATGGAACGCTGTGGGAATATGGAATGCTGTGAGAATAAAGAATGCTGTGGGGTATATGGAATGCTGTGGGAATATATAATACTGAGGGGTTACAGAAGGCTGTGTGGAATGATGTGTAAAAATGGAATGCTGTGTGAATATGGGATGCTGTGTGAATATGGAATGTTGTGGGAATATGGAATGTTGTGGGAATATATAATACCGAAGGGTTACAGAAGGCTGTGTGGAATGCTGTGGGATTATGGAGTGCTGATTGGATACAGAAGGCTGTGGGAACATGAAATGCTCTAGGAATGCAGTATGCTGTGAAAATGTGGAATGTTGCGGGCATATGGAATTCTGTGGGAATGTGGGGGGCTATGCAAATCTGTGGAAATATGGGGTGCTGTAGGAATGGAATGCTGTCAAAATATTTGGTGCAGGAATTTTGAGAGCTGTGGGTATATGGAATGCTGTGGGAATACTGGGAGCTGAGTGAAAGTTGGACATTGTACTGTGGGAATATGGGACACTGGGATTATAGGTGTTTGTAGAAGAAGCTCATTATGAACACACGGTTATAAAGCATCAGTATGTACTAAAATTTTCGCCTGAGGTGTGTTTATCAATTACTTATCATTATAAATCAGGACATTAACGAGCACAGACAAACCCTTAAATTCCAGCACAATACTGGACGGTGAGAAAGAGTTTTTAGAGGCCAGACACAGTACAGTTATCACCGGTTTACACATTAAACACTAAATCCAAAACTAAAAGAGTTCAAAACTAAGAAAGTTTTAAAAATGAAACTAAAATGAAATTATTAAAATGTCCTTAATATAAATATAAGAGCTAATTAAAAACACCCCAAAAGTACAGTGAATTAAGTTAAAGTGTTTTAATGCTGTATATTTGATGTAAAACGATAGCCTTGATTAGCGCTAACTGCACCGTTCACTTCCTCACAGCAGTGTCAGTGTGTCAGAGGTTCACATCAGCATTAGTGAGTCTGGAATGGACTGAGTTAGACATAACACACCCCGGCTGAGTGGAAATATTTGCATTCCTGTCTCGGAAACAGGATGTACCGGTGTCTCTCTCTCTTTCTCTCTCTCTCTCTCTTTCTCGCTCTCTTTCTGTCTCCTGTTTTAACACAATTGACTGCAGACGAACTCAAAATGGAGTCTGGATTACATTCACAGCAAAGCAGGAACTTACAGAATCATGGAAGAAAGGAAGACTTTCACAACACATGTTCCCATTCAAGCGCTAATGCAACCTGAAGAGCATTTCCAGTCGAAAACAGAAAATGTGAATGGTTGTGCAATTTAATGGTTTAAGGGTTGTGTATTTAAAACAATTCTGAACAACTGCAGCAGGATGACATCATCAAAGAGCTCCACCCAATCAGTGACTGCAACATGGTCAAGAACTAACATGACCTCGTTGTAGACAACACATAATTCTGTCAACTGCACCAGAGTGAATCATTCTGGGAGTCATTTACAATGCATAAGCAAATCACTTGAGGAGTCGTTTACAAACATAATTGATTCACTTGAGGAGTCGTTTACAAACATAAGTGATTCACTTGAGGAGTCGTTTACAAACATAAGTGAGTCACTTGAGGAGTTGTTTACCAAAATAAGTGAATCACCTGAGGAGTCGTTTACAAACAAAGTGAATCTCAAAGTGAATCTCTCAAGGAGTCATTTACAAATATATGTCATTTACAATCACAAGTAAATTACTCAATTTGTATACATTTACATTAATACATTTAAATGTATTCGTTTAGCAGATGCTTTTATCCAAAATGACTTACAAATGAGGAAATATACAATATACAATCATAAGTGAATCACTCAAGTTGTTTACAGTATAACCAAAGACATGTTTCACAAAGCCGGTTTCAGAGGCTACCTAGGTAATTTTAAGTTTAGTTTGAGCAAACTCTGGTTTTTCAGTCTCAACAAGGATTAGTTTCTAGCAGGTTTCATCACCATGATGACTTATGCTCCAAGACTAACCTGCACCGGAACGGGTTTTATTCTGGTCAAGAGAACTAAAAACCAACTTGGACCAATCAGCTGTGAGCAAAGTGACATAACTCTGAGGGGTTATTTACAAATATAACTGAATCAATTGTGGAGTTATTTACAAATGTAACTGAATCAATTGAGGAGTTGTTTACAAATGTAACTGAATCAATTGAGGAGTTGTTTACAAATGTTGGAGGACTTTACAAATGTAACTGAATCAATTGAGGAGTTGTTTACAAATATAACGGAATCAAATGGGGAGTTGTTTACAAATGTAATTGAATCAACAGAGGAGTTGTTTAATAATGTAAGTGAATCATTTGAATCATAGCTAACAGTCAGTTTTGTATTGATGATATATGATGACACTGAAGGAGCCAAACACGACTGTGCTGAGATTCATTTACATTTAAAATGCTGACCAACAAGAGAAAGAGAAGTGTCTGTCTACGTTTCTGCCTCTCAACCTGTCTCTCT
>NC_030420.2:35133316-35150816 GCF_001660625.3 Ictalurus punctatus
CAGTTCCTGCAGATCAAACATCAAACATGTAAACATCATCTAACACACCTGATCCAGGTAATTAAACACTTCTGAAATGAGTTGTTTGTGTCAGATTGGGGTTGAGGCTAAACCTTTCAGGAAGTTTACCAGATGTTCACTAGATGTGAGACCTTCAGAACCCCACAGTCAGACCTGAGTTTGAGGTTATAGACTGTGGATAGACCTAGATGAGGTGTGTCAGGAAGCAGAATTTGAGACCTTTATGGAGAACCTGAAGATGCTAACTCACCCCTGAAGATCTCCTCTTGTACTTGCTGACGAAGTCGAACCTCTCTTTGAGCTCGTGCAGGAGCGCCTCCAGCTTGGCATTCTCCTCCTTCTCTGCGTACTCGGGACTCAGGAGAACGTAGGCTCTCCAGTTGGCTGAGTCGAAGCCCCAGTGGCAAGTCCGGTTCTCCAGAGACTTGTGCCCGTGCACGACGAACTTGTGCGGCGCATGCATGACCCCGCACTCCGCGCACTGAATACACTCGGCTCCGGGACTCGTGTAGAGCTCCGGCACGAAGATCCCCGAACACTTCCCGAAGCACTCGTGGTACACCTTGAAGCCCTTCACCTCGAGCTCCTTGGCGCCCCGGGAGCGCGTACCCGCCCTCACCAGCGCGTTGCACAGGCGCTCGGCGTCCGTTTTGGTGATGAGGCCGCAGGACGGCGCGGAGAACGGTAGGATCCCGACGACCTTGAGGATCTCGAGCTGCTCGGCGGTGCAGCGCGAGCAGTAGATGTGCAGCTCGTCGCACACGGCGTTGATCTGCTGCAGGGAGAAGTCGCGCAGCACCGTGTTGAGGATCTGCGGGAGACACAGCCGCTTCTCACCGCCGACCACGAAGCACGAGATGCTCTCTCCCTCCAGCAGGGTCTCGCAGCGCTCCGTGCTCCGGTCACTCGCCATGAACAGCGGCACCGGAAGCACCGGGGGCGGCCTCGGCGGGGGCACGTGCGCAGCCGCGGCAGCCGCAGCCGCCGCCACTGACGCCGCCGCCGCGCGCTCCAGCTCCTCTCCGTCCTTACCGAAAACCTCGTGCTGCCAGCGCGCGGAGAAAGCCGCGGGACCACCGAGAGAGCTCATGGAGCTGAGGTGGAACTGTTTCAGAGTTTGTTGCAGTCCCGGATGAGGCTGAAAAATCGGCCGCGTCACCGCCTCCATCATTTATTTATTCTTTTACTTCAAAACAAATTAACCGCCAGTGAAAAACAACAACAACAACAACAACAACAACAAAATCCCCTTTTTAAAACCTAATCATGAATCTGCTCAGATCCGAGGCGCGGAATTAAAAACATCAAAGTGTCCTGAAGATTCTCAGCTGTGGTGCAGAGCCTTCTGGAGAAGATGATGGAGTTCATTCCCGGGTCTTCAGTGAAATGAAAATCATTTACAACAACTGAGAAGAAGAAAATCCCGCTGTGTGTGTGTGTGTGTGTGTGTGTGTGCGTGTGCGTGTATGTGTGTGTGTGTGAGTGTGTGTCTCCGGTGCTCCGCTCCCCCGGTCAGTCCCAGCCGCACACCGCTTCCCGTTCCCCGGTTAATCCATGAACTCGTTCCGGTTCCTGGCGGAGACGCGGCGGTTCTCTCGGTGTTTTGTTGTTGGTGTTTTTTTTTTTTTCCGAACGGATTCCCAGAGGATTAAAAGGTCTCGCGCTGTTCACGCTCCCGGTGCGTAAATGCTGTTTTTGCTCCTCGCGCTTCCACAAAAACAAACAAAAACAAAACAAAAAAACTCAAAAGTGCTCGCGGCTTCACCAAAACTCCAAAATATCACCAAATACCCACTTTCATTTCCGAACAGATCCGTTTCTGTCTCCTCTGCAGATTCTCTCTCTCTCTCTCTCTCTCTCTCTCTCTCTCTCTCTCTCTCTCTCTCTCTCTCTACTCTCCCGGCTCGCCTCCCCCCGCGGCGCCGCTCCGCGTGTCCATCTCCACCGAGCACTAACCGAGCTGCAATCCCGAAGTCCCGGAGCTCGTGCAGAAATATACAAATCTCTAACCTTTAATCTGAAATTTAATCAAATTTACAATCGATTAACTTTTTGAATCCGTTTTGTTTGTCGCGTGCTGAGACACGGAGCAACCGGACACGACGACGCGTCCCTCAGACTGAGCTCGAGCTCTCTCAGAGTGTGTGTGTGTGTGTGTGTGTGCGCTCTCTTCGTCTGTCTCTCTCCCCGTCTGTCGCTCGCTCTCTCTCGCTCTCTCTCGCTCTCTCTCTCTGAACTCCAGCCAAACATGTGAGCCACACCGCGGGAGCGCGCCTCCACTAAATCCCCCCCGTTCGTGCGCGAGCGTTGCTCTACTTCAGGGTTGCCAGATCTCCTCTTTCCAATCTTAGTATTGAATCTTTGACCTTCTTTCACAAACATAATCTTCACTTTACATTAATTTTATTTTTATCCAACAACATAAACCTCAGTGTTTAAATATTTCAATTTATTGTTTATATTTCAGAACTGTTTTGTTTACATCAGGATTGTGATCATTATAAAAGTAAAATTAATTTCACTAAACCGTTTTGAAACGTGCCTAATTTTATTTTGAAGGACTCATACAATAGATTTACACGCATTTACACGCATTTACACGCATCCGAGGTCAGAAAACACTTTAACGTGCTCATAATTTAAATTGCAGCATTACCTTTTTCCCCTCAGTGTCACAAACGACTCGTTAAATGATCCGTTCTAAAAGATTCATTCTAAACTCCTCCTTTCAGAGAGCATACTCTGCTCTGATTGGTCAGATGTCCCAGTCTGTTGTGATTGGTCTACTGCTGTCAGCGGGCAGGTGATGAAGACCAGAGGCAGGGCTATTTGTTACAGACCTACATAGGTTAGTACAGGAAGTGAGTCTGAATCACTAACGACTCAATTCAGCTGTTCAGAATCGGATCCTTCTTTTGGGAGTCGATAACTCTGTTTGTCGTGCGCGTTGATTTGTGAAACGTTGCAGACTTTTTACATTCACACACAGCTCTATAACACACTACATGAAAGGGAATATATGAAAACCATAACGGGTGCAATTTAAAGCAAAATGATTTAAAAGTTTAAGTTTTTCAGGTTTTCACGTTCAGTTGTGTTTTATGTTACGCTTTTACACATTTTGGATTTTTTCACACGTTTACATCCAATTTGTGAATAAATATATAGAGTATACACACCTGCAGAAAGAAAGGGTCCTAAACAGAACCTTTCCTTGTTGCTGCAGTGTACGCACCTTTATTAATACATATCTTTATCTAATCAGCGTGGATGTAGTGACTTTAAAAAAAGCTATTTACGGTAATTCAAATAAAATCAAATATATAATTAGTTTTAAGAGCATGCACATTTTTTGAGATAAGACAAGCACTAAAGGTACTAAAGGTGCATGCTTTATGGTTCCACTCAGTACAGTTTAGTTCCATTTTTCCTCAGAGTTTATAATATTCCACACTCAGTCCCAAAATGTTTTTTTTTCTAAATAAAGGAAACTGAATTCACTGCACACACTTCAGCTTGTCCCTTCGGGAGAACCCTTAAGAGCTTCTGAGAACCATTGGGGAACCATTTTATATTAAAAGAGTAGATCAGACTGAAGTGGAATTGAAATTAAGTTCATGTAAAATAATATTTATGAGAAAAGAAAGTGATAAATGAAGATGTACTGCAGTTAAAAGAAGGTGTGAATGATGTGATTACAGACACGCAAAGTTCTGGAAACTGTTCTGTTGATCCATAAAGTAGGAATGTGTTAAAAACACCAACCTGGCAACTCAGTTTTTTTTTTTTAAAGCTTTCTCTCTCTCTCTCTCTCTCTCTCTCTCTCTCTCTCTCTCTCTCTCTCTGTGTGTGTGTGTGTGTGTGTGTGTGTGTGTGTGTGTGTGTGTGTGTGAAGCCAGGGTGGAGTGTGTGAGCTCGGTTTTCCTCACACTGCCAGACTGAGAGCAGCTCCTACACCAACACACAGACCTGCAACACAGAAATAAAACACATTCCACAGACATGACAGCAGTGTGTGTGCAGTGTGTACAGTGTGTGTACATTGTGTGTGTGTGTGCAGTGTGTACAGTGTGTGTGTGCAGTGTGTACAGTGTGTGTACATTGTGTGTGTGCAGTGTGTGTGTGTGTGTGTGTGTGTGCAGTGTGTACAGTGTGTGTACATTGTGTGTGTGTGCAGTGTGTACAGTGTGTGTGCAGTGTGTACAGTGTGTGTGTGTGCAGTGTGTGTGTGTGCAGTGTGTACAGTGTGTGTACAGTGTGTGTGTGTGTGCAGTGTGTATACAGTGTGTGTGTGTGTGTGTGTGCAGTGTGTACAGTGTGTGTACAGTGTGTGTACAGTGTGTGTGTGTGTGTGTGAGTGAGTGTGTGTGTGTGCTCTATAACACCTGTTAGAACACCTCAGTGAGCTCTGCATGTCTTTATTCAGCTCTTTTATAAACACTGAACACAGCAGAGGAGTGCAGGATTTGAATATTTGAATATGCTAATTCGTAAGCAAATCTCACTGCACGCTGTAATCCATCATAAAATCAGTGTTTTATTCTAAACCTCTGATCGGTTCTTCTCTCACACACTTGGCCTGATCAAGGCTTTTCTAATGATTTGGGACGCGCCCCGCCCGCGCGTTTCTCTTGTATTACTAATTCTGTCTGGTGCTGTGCCAATCAGCAGCAGGAGTTCAGTGCAGCGCTGGCGCCCTCTAGCAGCACGGACCTGTTACTGCACTAATACACAAACACACACACACACACACACACACACACACACTCACAATATTACACACTCACATAAATACACACTCACAATATTACACACACACTAATACACACATAAATACACACAATATTACACACTCATAAATACACACTCACATAAATACACACAATATTACACACTCACACTAATACACACTCACAATATCACACACACACTAATACACACTCACACTAATACACACTCACATAAATACACACAATATTACACACTCATAAATACACACTCACATAAATACAGTGCATAAATACAGTGCAGTACAATATTACACACTCACACTAATACACACTCACAATATCACACACACACTAATACACACATAAATACACACAATATTACACACTCACACTAATACACACTCACATAAATACACACAATATTACACACTCATAAATACACACTCACATAAATACAGTGCATAAATACAGTGCAGTACAATATTACACACTCACACTAATACACACTCACAATATCACACACACACTAATACACACATAAATACACACAATATTACACACTCACACTAATACACACTCACATAAATACACACAATATTACACACTCACACTAATACACACTCACAATATCACACACACACTAATACACACATAAATACACACAATATTACACACTCACACTAATACACACTCACATAAATACACACAATATTACACACACACACTAATACACACACTAATACACACTCACAATATTACACACACACACACTAATACACACTCACAATATCACACACACACACTAATACACACTCACACTAATACACACTCACACTAATACACACTCACAATATTACACACACACACTAATACACACTCACAATATCACACACACACTAATACACACTCACACTAATACACACTCACAATATTACACACTCACACTAATACACACTCACAATATTACACACTCACACTAATACACACTCACATAAATACACACAATATTACACACACACACTAATACACACACACTAATACACACACACACTAATACACACTCACACTAATACACACACACACTAATACACACTCACAATATTACACACTCACAATATTACACACTCACACTAATACACACACACTAATACTCACTCACAATATTACACACTCACACTAATACACACTCACACTAATGACATTGAGAAACTCTGTCTTGGACTGAATAACCTGCGAACCTCCTCGGAGACGTGAGCAGCTGCGTAACCCGACTCTGAATACCAGGAACTTTCCTCATATAAATATTGAGGTAAACTTTGAACCCTGAATATGACTGTATATAAGTTGTAAAATATGCTATGTGCTACATGCTATGTGCTAATGTAATGTTTGTCAGGTTAAGTGTTATTCATGCCTCAGCATCTCCTCCGTCTGAAGCCTCTCGCTCTGTTCAGTGTTCCTCATTATTATGAATTTCATTACGAGTCCTTCTATCACGCACACGGGCGTTTGGGATGCAGCCTGCAGCGACCGCCTCTGCCTCTTCATGTGGCTTATTCACATTCCGTCAGCGTGAATATTCATGGTGAGTTCCTGCATGAAGACGGGGAACCTCTCCAGACACCAGGCTGCAGCCAACACCTTTTATTTTTTCATTTAGATTTGCGTCATGGATTTTTGGAGAAGCCAAACCAAACCGAGTCATTCTGCCTCCACACTCACGGCTTCGCCAAAAAAACTCATAAAAAATATTCAGCACACACACAGAGCAGACACGTATCACACACACACACACACACACACACACACTGCTCCAATACACTGACACGCCGTTAATCCTCAATCACATTACGCAGTGTTTCAGCTCCGTTACCGAACTAACACTGCATTTATTTCAGACTGAGATGCAATAATCAGATACACAATACATCATGATATTTAACATTTTAGATAATCTTACCACATCCCAAACCACACATCCTCCTCACTATACACTACACACCACTACACTTCACACTCCATGGTGCATTCTGCGTATTCTGAATTTATTATGTGCTGCAGTGCATTACACTGAACCACAGTTCATTTCAGTATCACTGAACGTCCATTGGGTTTTAATAACTAACCATTAAATACTTTTATATCATCACACAGACTCCATCAGAGACAATCAGGTACCATTACATCATTACATCATCATTACATGTAGAATGAATCATGGGTCACTTATTAAACTTTAACATTTGGAACAAAGTACACGTTTGAGTTTATTCAGCTGTGCAGCGCCGCATCGTAGATATCCACAGTGTAACTACATTAAACTGACACTCAGCTCCACAGAGTTCTTATTACACCGACAATCATACACAGGAACTGCAGCAAGCGCTAACAGAGGCCCACTGGGGTAGACATGATGCTGCCCCATGCTCGTGGAGGAGGGGGGGGTGGGTGTTGGAGGTTCGGGAAGGGGGGGTTGGTTGAGAAGAGACAGGACAGTTGATTTAATGGTTGCCAGATTGGGTTAGATTAAAAGTGTAACTGCAGACGGTGTGTGTATGGTGTACAGAATAATTTTAATTGTAAGGACTTTGAGAGGGAACGAAGGATTATGGAGTGGATTATGTCTGTAGAGCAGAAATGCGTGTGCACCACAGTGACCTTGTTTCCCCATGCTGAGAAAAAATTGTGAAAACGTGTCTCACTTGAACAGTGCTGAATATTTCGGTGGGAAGTTTGAGTTTAGTTTGAGTTTACAAGGTGGATTGGTTTTTAGCGGGTTTCATCGCCATGGTAACTTATGCTACACGGCTAACTTGCCCCGGAGCAGGATTTATTCTGGTTATAAAAACTAAAACCCAACTTGGACCAATCAGCTGTGAGCAAAGTGAGGTAAATCTGAGGAGATGAAGTGAACCCTTTAGTGTTTGTAGCGAAGGCATCACCGTTTGTGGGGATCCTGTGGAGTGTAAATAATAACAAGGGCACTTTGAAGGGAAAGGGCTTTTAGGGACAGACACAATCTCCTGGCTTTTCCTGATGACCATCTGTACGAAAGATGTGGATTTTCAGGATGTGGTTTATCTCTGTTGCCTTCTTGAGCCGCACATTAAAAATCTGACACGTCGAAGCCACGCCCCTTTCTGTACCGCGCCCTGTATGTGATGTTTTGCGTTGTTTGCGAGTGGAACTTTTCACGTGGTGGCTTTATTCCTGTCCTAATTTATTTTCACAAACTGATATTTATTTTATTAACATTTAATTAATTAATTTATATTAAGTTAAATTTCATGAAAAATGTTATATGTTTTCAATCTGTTTATTCTTATTGTGAGCCTGTAAATATAAACACACACATTTACACAATCGTAATGTTCCTGAGGTTTGGCAGCAGAAACCGTGTGATTTTTGCGGTTAATGTAGATTTAAATTCCTCATATTCCTGCATAATAATTTCTTGCTCTTCAACCGGAAGTACACACACACAAACACACACACACACACACACACACACACACACACACACACACACACACACGCTGTTTTCCATGTTGAACGCTATTGGTTGATTGCTGCAAAAGTCTGGCGTTTATGTGTTGGCGCTCGCTGAGTAAACACTGATTCAGGGTTAAATCCTGGGTTTACTGAGAAAGTTGATAAGCAGCGTCATGAAACTTACTCTACAACTCGAGTTTGTTCAACTGGCTTCGTGAATCTGGCCGAGGACTCTTCAAACTTATCCACAAACGGCTGAGCTTTCACTTGTTTAACCAGTTCACCTGAGTCTCTGATCAACCATCAGGTGTTCCTGTAATGAAAACCTGCAGCCACACCGACTGTTTGTGGATCAGACTGTTGTGATATCAACTCTCAGAGTTCCTGTAAACATTCACTGGAGAATACGTCAGGTGTGGAAGCTCCTCGACTCCCTCGAGTTTGAGACTCTGTTGTCATTAATGTCGTCCCGAGTTTATTATCACTTATTCATCCTGAAGCACACGATTCAGTAAACACAGTAACATGAAAAGTGCAGAGTTACTGTTACTCTTAGTGGAAGAGTCCACTGCTTTTGGACTTTTATAGATTTATACATATACATTATAAGTGTATAAATCTATACTTTTACACACCGCAGTAAAGACGCTGAGACTTTTCTCCTTTATTTCTATAAACATTTCTGATTGGCTGATTTCATATAAAAATGTTTTGTTTCCTTTCCTCCTCTCTCTCTCTCTCTCTCTCTCTCTCTCTCTCTCCTTCTCAGCCTGCTTTTCGGGAGCGTGTTTAGTGCCCGCTATTTTTACATCTCCCATCCTGTAACCATGGCGATGGAGAACAACAGTCCTAATGACATAAGCGTTCTTTCCTGGACCCGTTCTCTGTGTCTCCATCCATCCATCTCTCTCTCTCTCTCTCTCTCTCTCTCTGAACTGTTATTTTACTCTCTCTATTCTGGATTTCTCATTCATCGTGTCAGAGCTTTTCCAAATCGTGTCTCATCCTCTCCAGGGTTCAGCGCCGAGGTTCCTCATGGAGCCACACGGGTCATTTATTTTAGGGGTGACCGCCCTTTTTATGCTTTCTTTTCCTCTCTGTTTTCCATCTTTTCTCTCCTTATGGGTTCCATCATCAGGCTATAAAGACAGCTCTCTCCCTCTCTCTCTCTTTTCAGTCAAGCTCACTAAAGACCTTTTTAATTAAAGTATTAAGTATTAAATGTTTGAATCAGTTTGTCCATTTTGGATAGATAGATAGATAGATAGATAGATAGATAGATAGATAGATAGATAGATAGATAGATAGAAAAACAAATAAAATCAGATGATTGACTGTGGCTGCGCATTATTTGCGCAGTATTGAGGCGGTAAAACTCTTTCTTCGCGCTCCGCTAAGCGGAAGTAGTTTAAATTCGGCGGCACGTGGAGCCTCTGTGTGTTTTTCTGAAGAAACACAGGAAACAGAAATCATGTCCAAACTGAAAAGAAGGAAAACTGCGGCGGAGGAAATAAAACCTGAGCCACAGGTTAGGATCAAAGATCAAAATGAGAGTCTGCGCATTCCGGACGCAGCGCTGCACAGACGGGCTGAAGGGTATTTACCAAAAATCATAATAATTAATACAAAGAAAGAAAGAAAAGCACAGTTTGTGAATGATCCATAGACAGGAATTTTCAAAAAGTTAAACATAATTACAGAGCAGAAGCTGCTTTATTTACTTGTTTGTGTTTAATAAGTGAAAGTATTAATGAGTAGACTAGAAGAGAATTCCTTTATTATCACTGTACGAGTACAACGAAATTAGCTTTCATCTGTTCTACTATTAGCACTAATAATGATAAGAAGAAGAGTGTATAGTATTGTGCATTAATTATTATAATTATTATCAGTGCGTTTTGGCAGAAGATCAGTGATGATGCACGTTGTTGTAATCACCTGGTCGATATTTAATTTCTCTCTCTCTGTGTGTGTGTGTGTGTGTGTGTGTGTGTGTGTGTGTGTGTGTGTGTTGTAGTTCTCCTGCAGGTGGAGGATCTTCATGCTGGACTTCATCTGATCTCTCGGACGTGGAGAAGCTCTGGATGAAAACTCTGCAGGCTTTATGTCCTCGGTTTCCGGCCCGGGACACGACGCTCCGTGTTCCTCACCTGCCGCAGATCTCTATGGTACCAGTTCATAACAGAACGAACTCCTGACCTGCTGACAGAACCGAGTTTATTCACATGGAACTTGTCCGTGTGGATATATCTGAAGGGTTCCTCTCACCCTGAGGGGTGGAGTTACACGATTCATTTTATAAACTAACTGTCACATGACCACTTCCTCCATCTTCACACGTTATTCCCACGACATTTAACACATTATCATAAGTTTGTTTTCACGTGTAACTATGTGAAAATCACGTGAAAGTGTCCCCCCTTAAATCGCACGCGCAAACACACGCGACATTGTGAGAAAATCACTTAAACAAACAAACCCGGGTTATACGTTTGGAAAAATTTACATTTAAAAACCACACGTGTAAGTTTGACACGTGAATCGTGATTACTGACACATGAAGTTGATCGGTGTGTAAGTCGAGCTGATCTCAGCCTCTGTGATTTTATTTTTATTTATGTATTTTTTCCCGGCCATGGCTCTGCGTGTCGCCAGGCAGCAGCTCGGAGTTCCTCCCCCGAGGAAACGCACTCGCTTCACACTCTCGCTGTCAGAATGCCTGCCAATTAGTGTGAAGCACACCACAGTGTGTGAGGATGATGGGCGGATTTTGGCGGCGGTGTCCATGGAAACGGGATGATGGACGGCGCCGAGTGGGTTTAGTGCTGGTTTGGCAGGTTTAAACTCCGGAGACTTCGCTCTCGAGTTCGCAGAGAGATGGACAGCTAATGAGACCTAGCTGAGGATGCATTATTCAGTGGAACACACACACACACACACACACACACACACACACACACACACACTGGAGTAGAAGTGCAGAATGTGTGTGAACAGAACTTTCAGATTAGAGATTTCTCAGCATTCTGTATTGGCGTGTTCATTTATGAGAAAATGTTGGATTAGTGCCGGAATTACTCGGAATTCTACACTCACTCACTCTCTCTCTCTCTCTCTCTCTCTCTCTCTCTATACATACATACATATATATATATATATATATATATATATATATATATATATATATATATATATATATATATATATATATATATATATATATATATATATATATATATATATATATATATTTCCATAATAATGTAAATGAAATGAAATGAAAGATTGTGTTTACATTTGTGGTTTTTAAAATGAATTTTCAGAAAGAGGAGAGACCATGTGAGCGGCGCTGGTGCAGTCTAGATGAAGATGTTATTCCCTTTCCTGATCCACTCGCTCCCTATCCCATTCCTCACTCTGCTCCTTTCCCCTTGTCTCCCGTCTCTGCACTCCACCTACAGGACCGGACTGGCCGCATCCCAATCCACAGAGCACAGAACTCCCACAGTCAAGGAAACGATGGATCTGATGTTAGCGAGTGTGAGCAGGACGCGAACAGAGTCACTGCAGGAAAATCCGGATCTGGAAGCGAACGTTCCGGAGCGGAGCCTGAGGCTGAAGCAGGAGCTGAAACATTAGACAGTTCTGAAATAAAATCCAAAGCAGTGCCTGGGTTAGGGAAAAAATCCGGATCAGAACCTGAAATTGATAACGAAGCGGGAACGTCAGGAAGAGGACCAAGATCAGATGGATTGAGACTGGAGTGCTGTCCGATGTGTCTGACGCTGTTTCCTGCCGGGTGAGACATGTTTTACACAATTCCCAATCCACAATAAAAAAAAAACATCAGCTAGTAAAATGCTAACACTGCTAATAATGTAAACTGATGAGGGTCAGTGAGCACGGTCTCATTTATACCAGTTCACACCAGATATGCTAACCTAATGCTAATACTGCTAATAATGAAAGATAATGACAAACAGTTAGCATGGACTCATTTCTGTCTCTCTATTTAATAACTAACTCGTGCTATATATATATATATATATATATATATATATATATATATATATATATATATATATATATATATATATATATATATATATATATATATATATGCACAGTATCTGAAGAAATGACACTTTGCTACAATGTAATGTAGTGAGTGTACAGCTTGTGTAACAGTGTAAATTTGCTGTCCCCTCAAAATAACTCAACACACAGCCATTAATGTCTAAACCGCTGGCAACAAAAGTGAGTACACCCCTAAGTGTAAATGTCCACATTGGCCCCAATTAGCCATTTTCCCTCCCTGGTGTCATGTGACTTGTTAGTGTTACAAGGTCTCAGGTGTGAGTGGGGAGCAGGTGTGTTAAATTTGGTGTCATCGCTCTCACACTCCCTCATTCTGGTCACTGGCCAAGCATGTCTAACCCTATTGAGCATCTGTGGGGCATCCTCAAACGGAAGGTGGAGGAGCACAAGGTCTCTAACATCCACCAGCTCCGTGAAGTCGTCATGGAGGAGTGGAAGAGGACTCCAGTGGAACCTGTGAAGCTCTGGTGAACTCCATGCCCAAGAGGGTTAAGGCAGCGCTGGAAAATAATGGTGGCCACACAAAATATTGACACCTTGGGCCCAATGTGGACATTTTCACTTAGGGGTGTACTCACTTTTGTTGCCAGCGGTTTAGACATTAATGGCTGTGTGTTGAGTTATTTTGAGGGGACAGCAAATTTACACTGTTACACAAGCTGTACACTCACTACTTTACATTGTAGCACAGTGTCATTTCTTCAGTGTTGTCACATGAAAAGATATCAAATATTTACAGAAATGTGAGGGGTGCACTCACTTTTGTGAGATACTCTGTGTGTGTGTGTTTTTATATATATATATATATATATATATATATATATATATATATATATATATATATATATATATATATTAATATTATATATATATATATATATATATATATATATATATATATATTATATTAATATTATATATATATATATATATATATATTATATTAATATTATATATATATATATATATATATATATATATATATATATTATATTAATATTATATATATATATATATATATATATATTATAATGTAATATAATATAATATATTAACGGTGTTAGCATTTGCTATATATGACTAGTAATAAACAAATACTTTAGATCAGTTAGCATACAGTTCCTTACTCTGAGTAGCACTAATATGCGACCTAGCCATGCTAACACCGCTAACAATGGCCCTTAATAAGGGTCAGCATGTTCAGGATCATAACAATCTGTGTGTGTGTGTGTGTGTGTGTGTGTGTGTGCGTGTGTGCGTTTCAGGTTCTCTCAGATGGAGTGTGATGCTCATCTCGCCCAGTGTTTATCAGAGATGAATGTAGACGTGGTGTGGTGATCTTCATCATCATCTTTGTTCACACGATCATGTGACATCGTACACACTGGTCTAAATAAATCCTCTACAGTGAATAATCATTAGCGCAACAGTGAGGAGCTGTAATTTACGTACGTTAGCTGAGTATAAATGGCTAGCTGGATCATATCTCCATGAATTAGAGTAGTCAGCTGGCTAACGTTACCTATCTACCTTCACAGTTAGCTACGCGAAAACTGAATATTGATATATTCTTAAAAATTAGAAAACAAATGTGTGGGTTTTGTTCTGAAGTTAATTTCTCTGTCAGTGGAGGAAAGTCTTCAGTATGATGTTGATACACAGCGATGTTTACTGCTGAAGCTCCAGACGTAATGAAAAACCATTAGATTAGCGTAACTGCTGCAGTAGCAGGTCTACCGTAATCATGCTAATAAATGAGCACATAATCCAATGTAAACATGCTAACAGACAGTGCGAATAAACACACAGCTATTTTTATAAATCATGTGATTTTTGTTTTTGCTGTTATTGTTGTTTTTCACCCACATGACTCCCAAACCCACCAATCAGCACACAGCAGCTCCGAACGGCTTTTACAGCGAACATTTACTCATTTACAGTCTTTTCATTTCATTTCTTCACTTTTTATCTTCATAAAGACCAAAAACATGGTCACGTCTCTGCTCTTTTACACTCCATTATATCTTTCATTTAGAATAATTTATAAAACAAACACCGGATATAAAAGTTTCCCCTGGTGCTGAAGAAGACGTGCGAGATCAACAAAAAGAAAAGAAAAGAAAAAAGCTCGAGGGGTTTTTCAGTATTTTTTCAGGAGGTTTTATGAGAAGTGAAATTGATTTTCTGCAGGTTTTGTGCTGAGATTAAAATCCAACATCACGATAGTCTTGTATCAAACTGATCAGATTATATCGTGACGATCGAACAGCTGATTATCCATCTGAAGGTAATGGATGTTTTTTTTTTCATCTCTGCAGCTAAAACATTTTTATTCTTACGGTTTTATAGAATAAATACAGATATTTACAGAGCCTCGTTCAGCAGACAAACAACAGAAATGAGTGAGTTTTTAGTAGCATTGGTGGCTAAAAGACATTCCATATTTGGTCCTTTATGAAAATGTGCTGTCCTTTTAAAAATAGTTTTTGTTTCTTAAAATGCAGTAAAAATAAAAATATTCAGAAACTTGTACAGAGTTATTTAAGGACTCAAACTCGTTATTCGCCAGTCACTGACCTAAAACTGATCTAAAATTATTCATGAAATCACGATAAACTTTAAAGACTATTTTATTTTTCACAACATAAAATATGCATCACCGCAGTTAGGCTAGTTCTGCTAAGTTCTGCTAACTAGCAACTAAACAGTGACGATGTGAGAAACTAGCTCTAGTGCAAACATGCTAGCTAGCGTTAAATTGATCATTTAAAATTGATCATTTAATGTTATGAATTAGCATCTCAGCTTAGCAACAAAAAACAGTTCACACTTGTAGCACAGACAAACTGATTGGCATAAATTGCTAGCGAAACTAGCCCGGGTAATCACTGTGGTGACTCATCACGTGTCATGAAAAATAAAATGACTTTAAGGTATCATACAGTTCACTCGATACGTTAGCTAGCCGTTAGCTTAGGGAAGCTTTTAGTGAAGAGTTATACTAGCTAGCTAAGTGTAACCAGGATAATGACTCTATCTCGGCAAGTTGTAATCATCAATAAGATCACACGCGACCAACTGAACTTAAATATTTATTTTTATTTATTTATTTGTATCGTGTGTGTTTTACTCGAATAGAACGTCGTCCTGGAATCTGTGCTTCGTTAGCGATATGCTTCTTTATCATCATCTCCCATGCGCCCCTTTATACAGCGCTAATCTCTCTCACCTCTCTCTCTTTCACACACGCACACACACACACACACACACAGCGCTAACTAATCCTATTAGCACTGCTAGCATTCATCACAGGGCAGATGTAATCGATGAGCTCGGCTAACGCGAGTGCTCTCTGTTCTCATCAGATGTTTTCATCGCAGTCGTCTGTGATTGTCTGAAATAAACTAAAGATTAATTTATGCAAACGTTTCTTCCTCGTTTTCATTAGTCATGAAACAAAGCAGAGAATTTCCCGGGATTGAGCTGGACCGTGTGTGTGTGTGTTAATTACTATGGGGGTGTGAGAATTATAATCTTTATTAGTATTATTATTACTATAACTAGCCGTGTGTGCCGGACCTACAGGGGGCGTGGCTATATCTCATGGCGCTAAAGGTAAAAAGAGATTCCAGTTGTTTAAAACAGCGTCCTGAATAAATCAGGTTCCTGTGTTCAGCTACACGACGAGGGACGGGACATTTTGGACTTTCGTTACTTGTTAGCTACATCAGCATCAGCATTAGCCTCATAGCCACACAAACCGAACACATCTCAGCTGATCGACTGTGAAGGAAGTGAAGGACGGATCCACGACCCGTTCCGTTAATGTGCTGTTAGATTCTGTAATCATTTCAGAACCTTTTATCACCTCCATATTAAAAAATGTCGATATGTTTTATGCTAGCTGTGACTAGCATATTCAAGCATCGCATTCAAGCCTTTAGATTTGTCCCGATTCAAGAACCTGAGCTGGAACGAAGCAGGAGTGAAGATATAGTTGATATATATCTGCATT
Source organism: Ictalurus punctatus (assembly GCF_001660625.3). Lineage (NCBI taxonomy): Eukaryota > Metazoa > Chordata > Actinopteri > Siluriformes > Ictaluridae > Ictalurus > Ictalurus punctatus. The sequence continues at coordinate 35,149,673 of NC_030420.2, forward strand.
TGATGCACGTGTGTGTGGGATATTGTGATGTAGGACTGATTATGCGACATCTCTGATACACCGAACAAAGAGCTGTCTCTCAAACCATACACTATAGGAGAAGGGGCGGGGCCATCTAATCTCCATGTTCATTTTATTCAAATCTAATTCGCTTAAGTTCAATATCGGAATCGAGCGTAGCTGAGACACGCCTCCATTTTAGAAAACTCCGCCCCAACAGCACTTACGTCGGAGTTCTGAATAGGGATGTGTGTAATTTCAGTATTAAATGATGTTTGAGACACAGCCAGTGTCCTGTGTGTGATCTGTACACTTCCCCGTGTCTATAAACTCAGAATTAATGTAGAGTTTATAGAGTTTACTGAGGACTGATGTGGATATTTGATCTTTCAGGCACTTTTTGTTTCGTTTTTAATGGTTTGTCTGCTGATTTGTGAGAAAATTTAAAGAAATCATGGTTCTGATTTTTTTTTAAAGGTGTAAGTTATGTAAGTACATCAGCTGTAAATTACAATTAAACTTTTCTTTTTAATTAAATATGGTGTTTAATTTAACATTCGTGTTCGGAGTGAGCATGTGCCGATATTACAGCTCTATATCAGGAGCATTTCATCACATCCTGTTTCAGATAAACGACCACATCATGATCAGATTATCCGTGATTTCCACACATTCTCTCGTCTGGTGAAGTGGATTATGGGATTCAGACGGACCTGTAAGAGACGCCTCGTCTTTACGCTGACGTTTATGAATCGTATAAACCTGAACATCGGCACATGCCTACATCTGAGATTCCGTTAAAAACAACAAATACAAGAAGAGGAAGAAGAAGAAGGAGAAGTGCACGTTAAATCAAGTTCTGAAATAGAACCATGAGCTGTAGCAGGGGATTCTGGGTAACGAAGTCTGTCACAAGTGCAGGCACAAAAACCAACAAAATCAGAGAGGATGATGGGAAGGAGGAAGACAAGTTGGATGATTTTTGAGGGACCTCAGTTTTGCTAAATGTAAAACTTCTCCAGTTCTGCTTTCGTTTGTTGTGTTTTTGCCTCCAGAAGAACTTTATAGGAGTCTGAGTGAGCGTGAGATGAGAAGATGAGTCTGAGAGATGAGGAGTTGTAGAAGAAGTGTTGTAGGGAGTTTG
>NC_030420.2:35155816-35160816 GCF_001660625.3 Ictalurus punctatus
GCGCCCGCGTTCTCCATCACATGCTATCACTCATCTTCATGCACTAAAGAAGGTGGTGTAAAAGAACCTCAATATCATAAATCTGATTAAAGATCTTCTCACCTGGTCCCAGTCGATGCTCCTGAAGAATGTGTGAGATTTAATATCTGTGAATCCCGTCTGAACCTGGCACCCCAGTCGCTCCTTTGGGTCCTGAAGACCAAACAATGTGATTAAAAACGCACCGAGTTGTAGAGAGTCAGAAATGGACGTGAAAAAAGCGAAACACTGTAACATCAAAATGAAAAGAGATGCTGAGGTGAGAAACACATCTACACTCAGCTCCGTATTCACTGAGGATTTAATACTACAATGACACAAATCAGTATTCAGAACTCAGACATAACTACAGACTCAATGGCTATTCAGAAGTTACGTGAGAGTTACACGTGCGGGGGCGGAGTCTGTCTTAAACAGAGGTGTGTCTAAATTGCACTCGATTCTGACCTCGACCTTACGCGCATGTTTCTGGCGTGATTTCGGCTGGAGTGAGGAGCAGTGTTAAGTCCAGCACCACCATCTGACTGTTTAATATAATCACAATATGCCATGCTGTAATGTATGTTCTGGCTGTAAATACACACACACACACACACACACACACACACACACACACACACACTGGAATGTCATTCGAGGTCAAAATTAAATTCATAACAGACAACATGGGAGGAGACGTGACTCAATCAGAGACATGTCTTATCTATAGAGTGAATTATTTATGTATAAAAGTCTGAATGAAGTTAACTTTTGTCTGTAAGCATAGCAGATGAGCGCTGGGTCAGATGATCCTTCAACCCGTGAACACGTTTTCTTTACAGCAGAGTGCATCATCACCTCCATTTAGTGTCTCGTGAATTTGCACTCGAGTATCTATCAGAGCTCGGTATAAAACAATAACACTGTGAAAGAAGCGGATGCGCTGGATCAAGTGCTATTCTATCAGCTGCTGATTAATGAGTGTGGAAGCCGTTTTGTTTAATTAAACCAAATTTTGCAGAAATGAATCTGATAACAACGTCACAAATCTGAAGCAGCTGCGTAACCCGACTCTGAACACGAGGAACTTTCCTCACGTAAATACTCTGGGAATAACTCTGTATCTGTTGACCAAAAATGTCACAAAGTGAGGCTAATGAAGGTTAGAGGACGAATAACACACACACACACACACAGTGCAGAAGATAGATGAAGTTTAATCTCTAACAGAACACAGAGCAGGAGTGTGTGAAGGACAGAACATTCTCTCACCTTGTTCAGAAAGCCTTTTAACACACTCGCTGCTTTAACTGACAACGAGCGAGGAATACGGATCGGCTTCTCCAAAATCACTGAGAGAGACAGAGAGAGAGACAGAGTGAGAGAGAGAGACAGACAGACAGACAGAGAGAGAGAGAGAGAGACAGGGATAGAGAGACAGACAGACAGAGAGAGAGACAGGGATAGAGAGACAGACAGAGAGAGAGAGAGACAGGGATAGAGAGACGGTCAGACAGACAGACAGAGAGAGAGAGACAGAGAGAGAGAGAGAAAAATAGTGAGTCATTCCTGTCAGTGCTGCAGTGGTGTTGTAGGCAGGAAGGTGGGAGGCTCTAACACACACACACACACACACACACACACACACACATTTTTATTGTACTGAATGAACTATTTCAGTCTGTTTTATAACAGTGTAAATAAAAATCTGTCTCTCTGCATTTTTGGAGAAAGATTATAGACAACTCTCTTTATAATCCCTGTCTGGAAGGATTAGAACACAGAGGTGTGTGTGTGTGTGTGTGTGTGTGTGTGTGTGTGTGTGTGTACTCTACTGCAGCATATGGGAGAACTGTATAGCAGGAGTGAGGAATGGTTATGGCTACAAGGCAAGTTACAGAGGTGTGTGTGTGTGTGTGTGTGTGTGTGCAACAGCATGCTACCCTCTCAGTTGGGGTGGACAAACAGAGCAGCAGATGACCATGTCAGCATGGGTAGAGTGTGTGTGAGTGTATGTGTGTGTACGTGTGTGTGTGTGTGTATGTGTGTGTGTGTGTGTGTCTTTGTGCGTGTGATGAAGGAATTTTTCCTCACGTGCCAAAACACTCTGCATGTATCTCTGTCCATTTTTCTCTCCACTTCCCTTATATGGTAACAGCTTCCTGTTCTCATTAACGCTCCTGCTTAATACTAATTAGATTCCATATTTACATACTTTCCATATTTAGTTGTGACTTCCTGTTCTACAGTTAGTGCTTTATGCAAATGAAAACACTACAAACATGCAGGTACTAGATAATAACCTACAGAGTGTATGGTATGTAAGCACGTCATGCATTTTGTCTGTGTGTGTGTGTGTGTGTGTGTGTGTGTGTGTGTGTCTCACCCTGGAAAAGATACTCTTCTGTGTTCATATCTGGATTGTCAGTCATAATGTCGAACGGAGATCTACCAGCCATCATCTCAAACATCAACACCCCAAGAGCCCACCAGTCCACACTGAACCCTGAGACAGAGACAGGCGGAGAGAGAGACAGGCGGAGAGAGAGACAGGCGGAGAGAGAGACAGGCGGAGAGAGAGACAGGCAGACAGAGAGAGAGATTTATACTATTATACTACTATCTATACCAATGTGCTATAATGTAATTATGTAAAATATATTGTTGAATGTTTAAGGTGAGTGACAGGTCTCATGCGTGTGTTGAGTGATTTGTATGTATTGCGTACCGTAATCTTCTCCTCGCAGGATTTCAGGTGCAATGTAGTTCGGCGTCCCACAAAAAGTGCTGGTTGTGTCCCCGGGTCTGATCCCCTCCTGAAACGAGACCTCATTGGCCTTTAATTCCACTCAGAAAGAACTTTAGGAGATTAAAGAGATTAAAACCCTTTCTATCAGTGTGTCATGAACACCTCCTTTGTGAACTGTGGGCTAGTGTATTTTGGGGAACCTCAGGGATAGGTCACCAGGAGGTTAATGCTCCCAACAGGGCCGCATTCGATGAGCAGATCTGAGTGGCGAGGTCCGACATAGAGCTATTCTAAACACCCCCATGAAGGGTACGAAGAAGAATAAGAATAACTGTACCCACCCAGATTAGGGTTATTGGAGTCAGGTCTGGAAATGGCGACATGGAGCCAGCTTGTGGGATCACACAGTGAGATGAAGGATGGGGGTCAAGTGTAATGCCAGTTGGGAAGCAGGCAGGTGACAGACAGTCTTAGTTGGACTAGACCTTTGAAATGGAGACTGGTTACTGGAATGTGGAATATCAGTTTACCAGCAGGGAAAGAGCATGAGCTAGTGCATGAGATGGAAAGGACTAGTATGGACTAGATTATAGGGGCCATGATGGTTTAGTGGTTAGCACATTTGTCTTGCACCTCCGGGGTTGGGGTTTCGAACCCCACCTCCGTCCTGCGTGTAGGGGTTTTCTCTCCCCATGGGGTTTCCTCCCCGAGTCCAAAGACATGTGTTGTAGGCTGACTGGCATTTCCAAATAGTCTCTAGTGTGTGAATGTGTGTGATTGTGCCCTGCAATGGGTTGGCACCCCATCCAGGGGGCCCCAGCCTCCTGCCCCTGGGATAAGATCCAGGCTCCCGGTGACCTTGTGTAGGATAAGTTCTGCAGAAAATGAATGGATGGATGGATTAGATTATAGTCTGCTTTACATCCCCACAGAAAACAGGCTCCGGTACCAAACTTCTTGATCAGGAAATAAGCCTCAGGTGAGTGTGGGAACATTTACCGGTCCCAGGCTGAGGGCAGTTGAAGTTTTTCCCAGTGAAGAATACCTCCATGAGATTCCGAGTCTCAGGAAAGAAAACTCTTGACACAAATAGCAGTTCAGATCATTCAGCCTAATTAGAAAAGGTGGGTCAGGTGCTCGAGATGGAGTCTCCTCCTGAATTCATAGTGCTCCCGGAGAACTTCAGTGCTCATGTTGGAATGATGGAGATTGGAGGGGTGTAGTTGGGAGGAATAGCCTCCCGGATCAGAACCTGATTGTTAAAATGTTATTAGACTTCTGTGCAAGCCACAAATTGTCGATAACAAACACTTAGTACAAGAGCAGACAGGTCAATGATCAAAGGTCAGTGATCAGTTTTGTGATTGTATCATCAGGCTTGAGGTAGACACTTGGGTAAAGAGAGGGAGAGGAGCAGGGCTGTCGTCCTGAAGCTTCAGTGAGAGACGAATTCAGTTCTCTCTTCTCCAGTGTGCTGAGTGAGGTTGAGGACACTGAGTCTGAATGGACCATGTCCAAGTCCTCAATCGTAGAGACAAGTTAAGAAACCCAGGCAGGAAGGCTGTCGGTGCCTATCATGGTGGTTAATCTAGGACGCACTTGTGGACACCTGTGGTGAGGGAAGCCAGCAATTTACAGGAGTTTAGTTTTCATTTCACTGCAAGTTATATACTGTATATAACTGTGTATGTGACAAATAAAACAGTTCTGAGGAACGCTCATGGAGAACTCTCATGATTCAGATGAGAGGTATAAGAAAGCCAGAAGGGCTGCAGCAAAAACAGAAGCAGGAGGAGTCTGGACAGGCCATAGAAAAAGACTTTCATGTGGCCTCAAAGTTCTGGCAAACCATTTGGTACCTCAAGAGCTCTGCTGAACAAGTCTGAGGGAGTGCTGAACTCTACAGGGAATGTTGTTGAGCGAAAGTGAAGAAGCACTTTGAGGAACTTCCTAACCCAGTGGACATGATCTCCCTGCAGGAGGTAGTGCCAGAAATATCTGGTATTTTAGAGTCCATGTGTGTGGCTGAGGTTACTATGGTGGTTAGAAACCTTCCTGGGGCAAGTCTGCAGGAGTGGATGAGATTTCGCTGGAGATTCGGTAGGCAGTGGACAAGGTTGGAGATTTGTAGCTAGCATGTCTCTTCATGGACAAAGATCTCTCTTTACTGGTCAATCTATGTCCCATGCCTCACCTATGGCCACAAGCTGTGCATAGCAAGCAGGAGAAATGA
>NC_030420.2:35168316-35193316 GCF_001660625.3 Ictalurus punctatus
GTGTTTTATTGGCGGTTATTATGTATGGTTTATTATGTTTAAACACTGATGTTTCTCTGCAGTCAGATGTTCTGAATGTTTCTTCTCACCTCATCATCATGCACCAGCTCCTTCTTCACCACCTTCATGGCGTAAACATGTTCGTTCTTCTTCAGACGCACCAGCAGCACTTTGGCATAGCTCCCTCGTCCAATCACACGCATCAGATCAAAATCAGACAGAGTCAGCGTCTCTGATAGCTGCAGCTTCTCCATCCCATCCACCACACTCTGTAATTAACACACACACACACACACACACACACACACACATATACACACACACACACATACACACATGCACACACACATACACATACATACACACAATCCATACAAATATATATATATATATATATATATATATATATATATATATATATATATATACATGAAGCACAAACTAATGTGTTAAATGAAACGCAGTGAACTGGGATTTTTGTGTCATGAAGCTACATAAATATTCAACAATCTTAAACTGGAGGAAAAATTAGTGGTGAGTGCATAAGTATTCACCCCCACCACTGTGATTTAGTTCTGCTTCAGTTTCCACCAGAACTCACATAATGAGTAGACATTTCCACACACCGTGAACACCTGAACACACCCTGAACACCTGAACACACCCTGAACACACCCTGAACACACCCTGAACACCTGAACACACCCTGAACACATCCTGAACACCTGAACACACCCTGAACACCTGAACACACCCTGAACACACCCTGAACACCTGAACACACCCTGAACACCTGAACACACCCTGAACACACCCTGAACACACCCTGAACACACCCTGAACACCTGAACACACCCTGAACACACCCTGAACACACCCTGAACACCTGAACACACCCTGAACACATCCTGAACACACCCTGAACACCTGAACACACCCTGAACACCTGAACACACCCTGAACACCTGAACACACCCTGAACACATCCTGAACACATCCTGAACACCTGAACACACCCTGAACACCTGAACACACCCTGAACACCTGAACACACCCTGAACACATCCTGAACACATCCTGAACACCTGAACACACCCTGAACACCTGAACACACCCTGAACACATCCTGAACACACCCAGAACACACCCTGAACACCTGAACACATCCTGAACACCTGAACACATCCTGAACACCTGAACACACCCTGAACACATCCTGAACACACCCTGAACACACCCTGAACACACCCTGAACACATCCTGAACACACCCTGAACACAGCTGGACTTTACGGAAGTGTGATGAGAAGAAAGAAATGGCATGTTTGAATCTCAGTAAACACATGGAAGAAGGTTCACTGGTCTGATGAGAACTTTTTGACCTTGGCACAAAGTGCTCCGTTGGTGGAAACCCAGCAGTTAAAACCCCATCAGCAGGGAGTGTACTGACAGTGTACTGTCAAAGCTACCAACAACCCTGCTACTGACCCAGGGGGTGAATACTTATGAAAACATCAAAGGTCTGTTTTTTTTTTTTTTGTTTAAAAATCATTTGTGTCATAATAAAAAAACATTTTCATCTACAAATGTTAGACATGTTGTGTAAATCAAACAGTAAGCATCTTTTTTTTGGGGGGGGGGGGATACTTATGCACAGCACAGTATATAAGATAATGAATGAGAGTGTTTTACAGTTGAAGTGCAGGGGTTAATAGTCTGACATCACCTCAGGGTCATCTTCAGCTTTCTCCACTGTCCGGCTGTGGGGCAGGAACGCTACTGAAGAGAGAGAGAGAGAGAGAGAGAGAGAGAGAGAGAGAGAGAAAGAGACAAAGAAAGAGAGAGAGCGAGAGAGAAAGAGAGAGAGATAAAGAAAGAGAAAGAGAGAGAGAGAAAGAGAGAGTGAGACACAGATAAAGAGAGAGAGAGAAAGAGAGAGAGAGCGAGAGACACAGATAGAGAGAGAGAAAGAGAGTCAGAGAGATGTAGTGAGCTTGATTTTAATTCAGATATAAGACTGTAATTAAGGTAATTAACACCTTAGCCACTCCCTGAAACACAATAGGAAGCAGTTACAATGCTAGCAACCAGGTGAGATTCCTGAGCTACAACTGTGCAACCACTTGGGATGGCTGTATTCACCTGGGATAGCATAGCAACCACCTAGCAACACCATAGTAACCATGTGCAAAGCTACAATCAACCATCCTCCAACAGCCTAGCCACTACCTAGCAACAGCAGCAGCCACCTTGGATACCATGGCAACAACCTAGCAACCAGTGCTGGGGAAGCTACGTTAAAACTGTAGCTTTTCAAGCTATAATCTCCTCATAGTTTGAAGCAGTTAAGCTACAGTCGGGTTACACTTTTAAAGTAGTTATCTACTTCAGACTACTTCTTCTCTCAGCTACTTCCTGTTGGTTTATAGGACGATTACTCAGAGTCGCCCCCTTTCGTTTCAAAGATTATTTCAACGGTGAGCGCATCCAGTATAAACGCCTCATCCGTTTGGGGAGGTGCGCGCGCAGTCAGTGGAGGCTCGCACTGCGGAGACAGGCGGAAGTATAAACAAGGCTTTAGCTCCATGAGGATGAAGTTGATGGTCCAGAAGCATCTGGAGCTTTTCCTTTAAGAAATCTGTCCATATTCTTGTCACACGCTAATTATTAGGATAAAACACATGCATGCGTTGCGCATACTGATGTTGATGTGCTGCTGACAGGTCAGCGAGGGGGGCAAGGGGAGGGAATTATTATATATAACAATTATTATTATTATTGCTATGCGTGTGTGTGTCTGTCTTATTATTTCAGACATTTTTATCATATATATTAAATGTTTTATACACATTTTAGCATTTTAGAAATGTTTGCAGTATTTACCCCAGTCACCCCTGCTCTCGCCCCTGCCGCGGCTCTCCGGCGAGAAACACTGCACATGGGACTCACGGGCAGGGATAACGTTCGAACTTCAATAATCAATACTTCTGATAGATCAATAATAATAATAATAATAATAATAATAATAATAATAATACATGCAATGATAAATTATTACTATTACTTTTACCACTGATTAATTAATGAATCATTGAAATAATAATAAATAAGTTAAGACAGGAACTCTTTCTCTTGGTGCTCAATTAAACCAGATGCTGAGGAATAAAATCAGACTGCTGTATTCAGAACATAAAATAAATCCCTCTGCATGCACTGATAAAATAATTCTACAACTTTATTTTATTTTATTTGTAAGTAAACGTAAACACTGTGTTGTGTTGTCTATTAAAAACAAAGTGCCAGTAATATTGTCTGCATCAGAGAATAAACTCCAGTCTTCATTTATTATGGTATCATTTCCCCGCCCCATGACAGGTAAATAAATCTGATTGGTGGATTTACATTTTCCATCAGACGGTCACTTCCTGTCCGTGTGATCTACAGGCCGGAAGTCATTTCTGTGAAGCAAGCAGCACCACAGATATGCAGTGAAGAGCGCTGTTATAACTGACGTGTCTGAAAAAGTAAAAGTAACTCCTCTCTACTTTTAATTAGCTACTCCCCAACACTGCTAGCAACCACCAAACAACCACTTGAGATATCATAGCAATGACCTAGCACTTGGAATACCATAGCAACCACCTAGCAACAGCCTAACAACCACTTGGAATACAATAGCAACCACCTTGGATACCATAGGAATGAACTAACAACCACCTAGCAATGCATTAGCAACCACCTTGTATACTATAGCAACAACCTTGCAACCACCAAACAACCACCTGAGATTCTTTGGTAACTGCAAAATTGCTAGACCCTAGCAATCACGTTGGATACCAATGACTTACCAATCACCTAGCAACCACCAAACAACCACCAGAGATATCATGGCAATAACCTACATACAACCTAGTAACCACTTTGGAGACTATCTTAGTAACCTAGCAACCACCTGCAATATAATGTCAACAACTTAGTAACCCCCTTGGGATACCACACCAATAACCTAGCAACCACCAAAAATAACCTAGCAACCACTTAATGATTTCAATGATTGAATCTGAACATTTTTAAAATATATTTTTAAACTTCATCATGAACGTCACACTTCCAGTCTGGTTGAGATGTTCTCCTCATCCTGCAGTCCAGCTTCAGCCTCGTCAGGATCCTCTCATCAGTTCTGATTCAATATTAAACTCACACCAGGCTCTGAACTCCAAAGAGTCATATAACTCTGTTTAGAATGCTAAAACATTGTGTATGTGTGTGTGTGTGTGTGTGTGTGTGTGTATGTGTGTGTGTGTGTGTGTGTGTGTGTGTGGGTGTGTCTGTGTGTCTGTGCATGTGTGTGTGTGGGTGTGTGTGTGTGTGTGGGTGTGTGTGTGTGTGTGTGTGTGTGTGTGTGTTTGTTTGTGTGGGTTTGTGTGTGTGTGTGTGTGTGTGTGTGTGTGTGTGTGTGTGTGTGTGTGTGTGTGTGTGTGAGAGAGAGAGAGCACGTGTGTCCAGCAGGTGGCAGCACAGACTGCAGGGTGAATGAAGAAGACGTGATTGTGTCTCTCTAATCTGGGTCAGAATCACCTGACTACACGCACACACACAGAGGAGACCTACTTCTGTCTGTGTCCTCCGTGTCCTCTGTGTCCTCTGGGGGAAGCTCCACTTCCTCTTCTCCACCTCCCTCATCAACCAGCGGCTCCTGGGATGGCATGACTGGATCCTACAGAGAGTGAGACAGAAAGATACAGAGACAGAGAGACAGACAGAGAGTGAGACAGAGAGACAGACAGAGAGTGAGACAGAGACAGAGAGACAGACAGAGAGAGCTTAAGCAATAAAATCCGAGTCGTTTAAAAAAACTGTTTTATTCTTTAACTCTAATTATCTAAACAAACTAAAAATGAATGATTTTTATTGCACTTTCATGCAGTCCTACCTTCAGAACCCAAAACAAAGCACTGACAGTGTGTGTGTGTGGTGTGTGTATAGTGTGTGTGTCTATAGTACGTGTATAGTGTGTGTGTGTGTGTCTATAGTACGTGTATAGTGTGTGTGTGTGTCTATAGTATTTGTATAGTGTGTGTGTGTGTGTGTGTGTCTATAGTATGTGTATAGTGTGTGTGTGTGTGTGTGTCTATAGTATGTGTATAGTGTGTGTGTGTGTCTATAGTATGTGTATAGTGTGTGTCTATAGTATTTGTATAGTGTGTGTGTGTGTGTGTGTCTATAGTATGTGTATAGTGTGTGTGTGTGTGTCTATAGTATGTGTATAGTGTGTGTGTGTGTCTATAGTATGTGTATAGTGTGTGTGTGTGTCTATAGTATGTGTGTGTTACTCACCATATGCCTATGACAGGTCAGAGGGACGAGTTTATAACAGCGTTTATGAACCAGCAGGCGGCAGTTTATACACTTGTAGCCTTGACTCCCCAGACCCCATATCCTTTCACTGCAATGTCCACAGTAAGCTTTCTGCCTCACACACACGCACACACACACGCACGCACATGCACGTACACACATGCACACACACGCATGCACACGCACGCACACACGCACGCACACACACAGAGAGATACAGCAGTGAGTGATTTTACACTCACACACATCATTACAAAGAATCATCACATGTTCATCAGTGACTTGATCAGCAGTGTGAGGTCAGAGCTTTGTCTAATATTAATCTAATAAACATGCTGGTTCTGCTGAGGTTCTGCTGAGGTTCTGCTGAGGTTCTGCTGAGGTTCTGTACAAATCCTCTGTGGAAAGTGTGGATCTGAAACATATTCTCAATAAACTGTTGATTTTTTTGCAGTCTTTTGTTCTTAAAGCTGAAAACTATCATTTTGGATTGTTAAGAGAGACAGACTGAGAAAGAGTGAGACAGACTGAGAGAGAGGGAGAGACTGAGAGAGTATGACAGGTTAAGAGAGTGAGAGAGTGAGACAGAGAGATTGAGAGAGCGAGACAGGTTAAGAGAGATTGAGAGAGAGATTGAAAGAGTGAGACAGATTGAGAGAGAGAGAGACTGAGAGAGAGAGATTGAGAGAGTGAGACAGATTGAAAGAGAGAGATTGAGAGAGTGAGACAGATTGAGAGTGAGACAGATTGAGAGAGAGAGAGATTGAGAGAGAGAGAGAGATTGAGAGAGTGAGACAAATTGAGAGGGAGAGATTGAGAGGGTGAGACACAGAGAGAGAGATTGAGAGAGTGAGATATTGAGAGAGAGATTGAGAGAGTGAGATATTGAGAGAGAGATTGAGAGTGAGACAGATTGAGAGAGTGAGACATTGAGAGAGCGAGATTGAGAGAGTGAGACAGATTGAGAGAGAGAGTGAGACAGATTGAGAGAGTGAGACAGATTGAGAGGGAGAGATTGAGAGAGTGAGACAGATTGAGAGTGTGAGACATTGAGAGAGAGATTGAGAGAGTGACACAGATTGAGAGAGAGAGATTAAGAGAGTGAGACACCGAGAGAGAGATTGAGAGAGTGAGACATTGAGAGAGAGAGATTGGGAGAGTGAGACAGATTGAGAGAGAGAGATTGAGAGAGTGAGACAGATTGAGAGAGAGAGATTGAGAGAGTGAGACACCGAGAGAGAGATTGAGAGAGTGAGACATTGAGAGAGAGAGAGAGATTGAGAGAGTGAGACAGATTGAGAGAGAGCGATTAAGAGAGTGAGACACCGAGAGAGAGATTGAGAGAGTGAGACAGATTGAGAGAGAGAGATTGAGAGAGTGAGACACCGAGAGAGAGATTGAGAGAGTGAGACATTGAGAGAGAGAGAGAGATTGAGAGAGTGAGACAGATTGAGAGAGAGAGATTGAGAGAGTGAGACACCGAGAGAGAGATTGAGAGAGTGAGACATTGAGAGAGAGAGAGAGATTGAGAGAGTGAGACAGATTGAGAGAGAGCGATTGAGAGAGTGAGACACCGAGAGAGAGATTGAGAGAGTGAGACATTGAGAGAGAGAGAGAGATTGAGAGAGTGAGACAGATTGAGAGAGAGAGATTGAGAGAGTGAGACACCGAGAGAGAGATTGAGAGAGTGAGACATTGAGAGAGAGAGAGAGATTGAGAGAGTGAGACAGATTGAGAGAGAGCGATTGAGAGAGTGAGACAGATTGAGAGAGAGAGATTGAGAGAGTGAGACAGATTGAGAGAGAGAGATTGAGAGAGTGAGACATTGAGAGAGAGAGAGAGATTGAGAGAGTGAGACAGATTGAGAGAGAGAGATTGAGAGAGTGAGACACCGAGAGAGAGATTGAGAGAGTGAGACATTGAGAGAGAGAGAGAGATTGAGAGAGTGAGACAGATTGAGAGAGAGAGATTGAGAGAGTGAGACACCGAGAGAGATTGAGAGAGTGAGACAGATGGATACCATTTCATATTACACACTAGTGTTTTACAGCTCACTTGCATTACACCTTTTCATATGATAGTGTATGTGTGTGTGTGTGTGTGTGTGTGTGTGTGCATGTGTGTGTGTGCATGTGTGTGTGTGTGTGCATGTGTGTGTGAACAGTGTGATGTCAGTGTTATATGATAAATGATTAAAAAACAATGTGGGTGTGACATCTGGTTAAGCTCCGCCCCCATGCAGTGGCCTGTCTGCTGAAAAGTGCTGTAAGAATAAAACTAAGTGCATCAGCAATGCTCGGATCTGAAATCAGAACATTAGAGACATAATACACATCGATTCACAACAAGACCTCACAACTGACCTGAGATCAGTGTTTAGGCATGGAGAGAGTTCTTTACACCATGATTATAAATCTCTAGACTGATCTGAGATCTGTAACAGACTGATTACTCTTACTGTATATACTGACTCACAGTGTTCAAACACAGTATAATAAACACACTCAGGCTGGTCTGAGATCAGTATAATAAACACACTCAGGCTGGTCTGAGATCAGTGTAATAAACACACTCAGGCTGGTCTGAGATCAGTGTAATAAACACACTCAGGCTGGTCTGAGATCAGTGTAATAAACACACTCAGGCTGGTCTGAGATCAGTGTAATAAACACACTCAGGCTGGTCTGAGATCAGTGTAATAAACACACTCAGGCTGGTCTGAGATCAGTGTAATAAACACACTCAGGCTGGTCTGAGATCAGTGTAATAAACACACTCAGGCTGGTCTGAGATCAGTGTAATAAACACACTCAGGCTGGTCTGAGATCAGTGTAATAAACACACTCAGGCTGGTCTGAGATCAGTGTTTAACAGTATTTAACACTCACCCTGTTAAAGCGCTTGGCCTGGAACAGATGGCCGTTGACTCGGTACAGTTTCCTCCATCGTCGAGCTCCACGGCGGTAAATCGATTCTGCAAGAGATACGAGACACTTACAGAGGAGCATCATGGAGACACGGAATGACAGATCAGTCTACACACACGGAGAGAGAGAGAGAGATGGAGTGTGTGAGGAGGTACAGTGGCTGCATCCAAATCAAAACACATCACCATTACTAACCACTCCCTTTCTCTCCTCTTCCCTTCCTTCCCTTTCATCTGCTTTTACTTCCTCACTCCCTCCTCTTTCCACCTTACTCCACCCGTCTCCTCATACACTGTGTGTGTGTGTGTGTGTGTGTGTGTGTGTGTACGTGTGTACAGTGTATACGGTCACCTCCAAAACTACTGGAACGCGAGGCCGGTTCATGTGTGTGTGCTCTACACCGAAGACATTTTGATCTTTGGCTTGAGATCAGAAGATGGAGATGAGACGAGAGTTTAGTTCAGTTTTTATTTCCTGGTGTTTACATCTCGATTTATAAAACAGCATAAAACAGAACCTTTTGTATCAGACCTCTCAATATTTATGTGAGCAAAAATATAGGAACAGATCAATCGTGAAGTAAATGAAAGTAAATAACACTTAATATTTGATTGCATTTCTTTTACTCGCAGAACCTGCATCACTCCTGCGACTCACTGACACCAGACTGCTGGTTTCTTCTTCTGTGAAGCTTCTCCAGGTTTTTCCTGCAGCTTCGTTCAGTAGTTTGGCAGATAGAAAGAATAGGCTATGTTTAGGGAAGAAACTGCCCAGTTGTTTGTTTCGGGGGGTTTCTCCCTTCAGGCTCCTCTTCAGGAGGTGAGATGCTGATCAGTTGGGTGAAGGACTGGTGATGGACTTGTCCAGTCTAAAACCTTCCACTTTCCCCCTGATGAAGTCCTGTGTTGAGGTGGAAGTGTGTTTTGGATCGTTGTCTTGCTGCATGATGAAGTTCCTCCTGATTCATTCAGCTGCGTTTCTCTGTAAATTATCAGACAGAATGTTCCTGTAAACTTCTGAATTCATTCTGCTGCTCCATCATGAGTCCATCATCAATAAAGATCAGTGAGAATGTTCCAGAAGTAGACGTGCAAGCCCAAGCCATGACGCTACCTCCACCATGTTCCACAGATCAGCTTGTATGTTCTGGATCATGAGCAGATCCTTTCTTTCTCCACACTTTGGTCTTTCCATCACTTTGGAGGTTATTGTTGTATTGGCTATGTCCAATGTTTGTGCAATGCCTGTGATGGATTTTTCCTCTTTTCTCAGCTTCAAAATGACTTGCTTTTCTCCCATAGTCAGTTCTCTGATCTTCATGTTGGTTTATCCTTTTTAACATCAAATGCAGTCTTCACGGGTGAAACTGAAGACTAAACCTAAGCATAAACAATCAGAGCTATTTATTGTTTAAACAATCAATCTAACAGGACACACCAGGCCAAAGAGAAACACCTGTCAGTCACATGTTCCTGTATTTTTGCTCACCTATAAATTGGGTGGTCTGATACAAAATGTTCTGTGTTATATGTTTTTTACCACCTACATGTAAGTGCCGGGAAATAAAAGCTGAAATTCTCAAACCCTAATGTCTTCAGTCTACAGCAAAAACAGTTGGCCTTGGCTTACCAATAGTTTCAGGGGACTGTGTGTGTGTGTGTGTGTGTGTGTGTGTGTGTGTGTGTGTGTGTGTGAGAGAGAGATAGAGAGAGAGAGAGTTTTAAATCATCCTGTTTAAATTTAATAACATCATCAGTGCACTATAACATACAGACTTTGGTCTCACACACACACACACACACACACACACACACACACACACACACACACACATGCAGTAATTCACTATATGATTTAAAGCAGGAAGGATTTTCAGATCTGAAACAAACAGATGCACTGTAACCATGGCAACAGGAGGAGATATGACCTGGTAACAAGATAAAGGTCAAAGGTCATCCTCCACCCCCTCATAACCCCCGCATTTCCCACTGACTCACTCTGCATCCAATGAGCAGTCTGTCTATGGCTCTATCTGTCTCACTGTCTCTGTCTGTCTCTCACTTTATGTCTGAATATCCGTCTGTTTCTGTCTTCATACAGAGCAGCACAGTATAGTATGTGTGTGTGTGTGTAGGTGTATGTGTGTGTGTGTGTGTGTAGGTGTGTGTGTAGGTGTGTAGGTGTGTGTGTGTGTGTGTGTGTGTGTGTGTGTGTGTAGGTGTGTGTGTGTGTGTGTTCTTCTCTACTTCCAGACTGCTGGGACTACGGCTGCTCCTAACGCCATACAGACTTCATATAAATCCATAATGAACTTTTTCACACTATCTGTTGTTACCCAGATGAGGACGGGTTCCTTCTGAGTCGGTTCCTCTCAAGGTTTCTTCCTCTTAAAACATCTTAGGGAGTTTTTCCTCGCCACCGTCGCCACTCAGTGTCTTGCTCAGTTGGGATAAATTCACTCCTTTAATATCTGTACACCGTGTTGATATTTCTGTAAAGCTGCTTTGAGACAACGTCTATTGTAAAAAGCGCTGTACAAATACAACTGAACTGAATTGAATTGTGTGTGCGTGTGTGTAGGTGTGTGTGTGTATATGTGTGTATGTGTGAGTGAGAGAGAGCGATTATAAAGCAGAGCAGTGTGAGGAGGAAAAGCACTGTGTTCCTAAACCAGCTCTGTGCATCCTGCTGAACGCCTCAGATCACCAAGTCCAAAAATAAACCTACATCATCGTCCTCTCTCTGTCTGTCTCTCTGTCTGTCTCTCTCTCTGTCGCTCTCTGTCTGTCTCTCTCTACATTCTATATAGTTTATTATTAGTTATGCCAGCAGGAGCAGACAGTAAAAGGTTTAATAAGACTGTTATTACACTGTTTATCTCCCACGTCTCTGTAAGTCACATTATTAAAGCTAACAGCAGCAGCTCTGAGACAGGTGTGATAGAGTTTCTGCTTTTACACTCCTCACTAACACACCTCGATAATGTACTGCTGATCAGTGACCACGCCCCCAAACACACAAACACTCAGCAACCTCCTCGCCAATTACGTGGTGAAAGTTCCTGGTATTCGGAGTATTCACGTCTCCGAGGTTGTCTGATTGTTCTTGAGTAGAAGCGTCTGAGACAGAGTTTTCCAGCAGCGTCTAGACCACCGCCTTTAACCACTAACGCTCACCTTCAAGTTTAGTTTATTGTGAGTGTATTTACAGCCAGAACAGTCAGACGGTGGCGCTGGACTTAACACCACTGCACACTCCAACCGATATCATGCAAGAATCAGAATCAAGCGTAACTGAGACAAACTCCGCCCCCAACATACGTAACTCTCACGTAACTTCTGAATAACACTAAAGTCTGTAGTTACGTCTGAGTTCTGAATACTGACGTCCGTCATTTCTGAATACGGCTCTTTAAGCAGTAATAGTGCTGCAGGTTCAACTCCAACAAGTCACGCTGCTTATATTTAAGTGTGTGTGTGTGTGCGTGTGTGTGTGTGAGTGTGAGAGAGAGAAAGAGAGAGTGAGAGAGGGAGAGGGAGAGAGAGAGAGAGAGCGCATGAGAGAGAGAGAGTGAGTGAGAGTGAGAGAGAGTGTGAGAGAGAGAGAGAGAGAGAACGTGAGAGAGAGTGAGAGAGAGAGAGAGAGAGAGAGAGAGAGAGAGAGAGAGAGTGAGAGAGAGAGAGAGAGAGAGAGAACGTGAGAGAGAGTGAGAGAGAGAGAGAGAGAGAGAGAGAGAGAGAGTGAGAGAGAGAGAGACACTAAACTTGGCTCCACACACTCGGGGGAGAGAACGTCAGAACGTTAGTGTCCCGGTTCTGTTCCACACAGGTGGAACATTAGCACAGAGTTCAGACTGTAACCAGGACAACGCAGTGTGTGATGCGTACTGCACAACAGACTAACACACACACACACACACACACACACTTAACAAACTGCAGCTGACAGAGAACATAACATCTAAAACCAGTGTGTAACTCTGCAGGGATTCAGTCTGTGTTTCAGTTCTGTGGTGTTAAAGTCAGTCTGAAACACTGCAGAGTAACAATAAACACCGAATAAACACCGAATAATATCCGAATAAACACCGAATAATATCCGAATAAACACCGAATAAACACCGAATAATATCCGAATAAACACCGAATAAACACCGAATAATATCCGAATAAACACCGAATAATATCCGAATAAACACCGAATAATATCCGAATAAACACCGAATAAACACCGAATAAACACCGAATAATATCCGAATAAACACCGAATAAACACCGAATAATATCCGAATGAACACCGAATAATATCCGAATAAACACCGAATAATATCCGAATAAACACCGAATAAACACCGAATAATATCCGAATAATATCCGAATGAACACCGAATAATATCCGAATAAACACCGAATAATATCCGAATAAACACCGAATAATATCCGAATAAACACCGAATAAACACCGAATAATATCCGAATAAACACCGAATAATATCCGAATGAACACCGAATAATATCCGAATGAACACCGAATAATATCCGAATAAACACCGAATAAACACCGAATAATATCCGAATAAACACCGAATAAACACCGAATAATATCCGAATAAACACCGAATAATATCCGAATAAACACCGAATAAACACCGAATAATATCCGAATGAACACCGAATAATATCCGAATAAACACCGAATAATATCCGAATAAACACCGAATAATATCCGAATAAACACCGAATAATATCCGAATAAACACCGAATAAACACCGAATAATATCCGAATAAACACCGAATAATATCCGAATAAACACCGAATAATATCCGAATAAACACCGAATAAACACCGAATAATATCCGAATGAACACCGAATAATATCCGAATAAACACCGAATAAACACTGAATAACACACACCTCCTGAGGGGAGAAACGCAGCTGTGAATCCAGCCATGACGATCAACTCTGTGTGGACTGACCCGGGCTCTCAGTGTGTGTGTGTGTGTGTGTGTGTGTGTGTGTGTAAAAGCCAGACGCTGATGGAAAGGGCATGACTGGGGCGCCACTGCTTTCACTTCACTTCCTCGTATTGTTAAGGAATGACAGGAAGTAGGCGAAAGATCATTTCCTCCACTATAACCCTCTAAATTACAGCCCTAGATAGGGGACAGAGTGCGCACTACTGAGTGCCCTAGTCCTGTACACTTCACATCAGACAAATGCATGTTGATATTAGATGATGACGTATCCTCAGGTCTGACAGCGGATCTCAGAGCATCAACAGCGCGCTCCGAATGTTTCGTTCCTCACACAACCCCATCTTCACATCTGTACAATAACTAATGATGTCATAATGACAAGCTTTATTCTTATTTTTCATCTGCTTCCTTTCAGACACACACGCAGACCCGAGACTCTCTGTTCACACTACAGAAATCTCCTCTGTGTGTGTGTATATGTGTGTGTTTCCCATACACATTCCAATCCCACCACAACAGCTGCAACCCTTTCCATGAAAACATCTGTAATCTATTCTTTAAACTATCTATGAGACATTGCCAGCAGCAGCATCATCATCATCAGCTCTGTAAGGTATCACCAGTGTGTGTGTGTGTGTGTGTGTGTGTGTGTGTGTGTGTGTGTGTGTACCTTTCATGCGCAGGTAGAGCAGCAGTGTTAGCAGCATTCCTCCCCTTTAGTGTGTGTAAATCCCTTTTACTGTTTCCCTTCCATCATCCCGACTCCAGCATCCGTTCACACACACTGAGTCGCTCACGCACACTGGCTCATGCTGCTTCTCCCACACACACACACACACACACACACACATACACACACACACACACACACGCAAGCTCACGTTGACTGTGTGTACCAGGCGCTTGCTCAGCGCTCCTCCTCTTTCTGATCATGCGCAGTTCACACCCTCGGCTATTTAAGGCATTTTCATTACAGCAACTGTGTGCAAAGCTGTCTCACTCTCTCTGTCTGTCTCCCTGTCTCACTCTCTCTTTCTCACTCTCTCTCTGTGTATCTCTCTAGTCTCTTTTATTTCTCGCTCTAAATCTCACTTGAACACTGAGTTTCCTGTCCAGCAGTCTCTCCCTCTCTCCACTCGTTCTCTATCAGTTTATATAATGCTGCACGCAGTTATCCCTCTATCTCATGAAGGATAACACGAGTGATGTGGCTTCAAGGTGTGCTGTAGTAAGTGCTCTGATCCATCAGGGGGCAGCACTCACTCACTCACTCACTCTTCTCTGCTGGAATGGCTGACCTGCTTCTGTTGCGCTAAAAATAGAAACCTGCACACACACACACACACACACACACACACACACACACACACACACCAGATTTCCAGAGCAGCTGAGGGTTAAACATCTCATTCAGGAACCCAGAAACCGTAGCTTGTTGGTGCTGAGATTTAAACTCACAATCTTCTGATCAGAAGCCCAAAGACTTAACCTGCTATATTAGTGCAGTGTACCTACTGTTTATGAACACACACACACACACACACACACACACACACACACACACACAGTCATGATATATTGAGAAGTGAAATAAACACAGATATGATCTCTTTAATCCACATTCATTAATCCAGCTGAATTCTTTACCAGATCAGAGGAACAGAGTCAGCAGTTTGCGGGTCTCAGACTGAACCTGCTGGTTGTTGAAAGCAGGAGTTAAGTGTAAACATCATCTGTTACAGTAATAATAATCAGCGTCTCTGACTCGGACCCGACAATAATCCATAATCACCACACGGAAACAGGCAACACCGTCCCTAGATAAACAATACGACAAGACTTAACACTCTACCGCACCACGCCCTGAGAGGGGGACTTCAAATCACACAATATACAATACACTATACTACACTATACTACACTACACTACAGTATACTAAACTACACTACAGTACACTACACTTTACTACACTACACTATACAACACACTACTACACTACAGTACACTACACTACAGTATACACTTCACTACACTACACACTACTACACTACACAACAGTACACTACACTATACTACACTACAGTACACTACACTACACAACACTATACTACACAACACACTAGTTCACTACATTATACTACACTACAGTACACTACACTAAACTACACCACACTACAGCATACTACACTACAGTAATCTATAGTGCACTACACTAAACTACAATACACTACAGTAATTTACAGTATACTACACTATACTACACACTACAGTATACTACACTACAATACACAACAGTATACTACACTACAGTAAACTACATAAAGTACACAACACAATTGTTGAATAAAGTGTGTGTTTGAGAGTCTGATGTTTATAGCCGACTGAAACAGAAAGTAAACACTTCAGTCCTCCACCTTCAGGAGATTAGTTACAGCTAAACTCCCTCTTGCTTTCTGCTCTAATCTTATCTGCGTATTTCAGCAGAGTGACGGAGTAATGTTCAGGAGCTTGTGCAATAATTTCCCGAATACCACACTGGTGAGAGAATCAGTGCGGGAATGGCTTTATCTTTAACCTTTGACCTTCTCTGGATAACGACAAGCTATAATATCACAGAGGAGGTGCTTCAGTTCACACACAAAGTCATAACACTTAAAAGTGTTTACTTCGTAGTGATCAAGAAGTCACTACTGAATAAATCATTAGAGATTGTTACAGATTCATGGTTCCTGATGGGCTTTAATGTGGCCTGTAATGGTAACTTAATGGACTTAATGGTTCCTAATGGTCCCTGATGGTTTACCTAATTGTATTTTGTAGGTTATGGCTCTGCAATAAGATCTCCAGCTTCTGTTCTGACAGTAAAGTCAGAAGCACACTACCCTTCTGTAATACACATCAGTACAGAGTAGAACTGAGGTTTGAGACACAGCCCATGTGATCACTCTCAGATTGGACACTGATCGGATTATGGTATATTATATTATTTGTAATAATCCCGGTAAGAAATCAGCGCTTTAGCAGTGTGGATTTATTATATAAGACCAGAGGAATAAGTGAAACTGAAACACACACAAGCTTCTCAAACATGAACACACAACAATGTGAACACACAACTTAGTGAAGTCTGATCTCAGAAACACACCACATTAGAGACGGATTCATGCTCAAACTAAATATAAAAACACAATTTGTCATAGAAGCACTGATTCTGTGGAGTAAAACTGATCAATATATAAGCCCCGCCCTACTGCCTCTCCAATCACTACTTAGCAACTGTTGCTATCTGATATAATCTTAATAAAGTTTTCAGCACTTCAGCAGCGTGAAAGGGTGTCAGAGTAGTGGGCGGAGCCATTTCCAGAAATATATGTGTCTGTGTATGTCTGTGTGTGTCTGTGTGTGGGTGTTTGTGTGTGTCTGTGTATGTGTGTGTGTGTGTGTATGTCTCTGTGTGTATGTGTGTGTATGTATGTCTCTGTGTCTGTGTGTGGGTGTTTGTGTGTGTCTGTGTATGTGTGTGTGTGTATGTCTGTGTGTGTGTGTCTGTGTGTGGGTGTGTGTGTGTGTCTGTGTGTGGGTGTTTGTGTGTGTCTGTGTATATGTCTGTGTGTGTGTGTCTGTGTGTGGGTGTTTGTGTGTGTCTGTGTATGTGTGTGTGTGTGTATGTCTGTGTGTGTGTGTCTGTGTGTGGGTGTTTGTGTATGTCTGTGTGTGTGTGTGTCTGTGTGTGGGTGTTTGTGTGTGGGTGTTTGTGTGTGTCTGTGTATGTGTGTGTATGTCTGTGTGTGTGTGTCTGTGTGTGGGTGTTTGTGTGTGTCTGTGTATGTGTGTGTGTGTATGTCTGTGTGTGTGTGTCTGTGTGTGGGTGTTTGTGTGTGTCTGTGTATGTGTGTGTGTGTTATTTATATCAGCAGTTCAGTAATTGATTATTTCTGTTAAAGTCATGAACCTGAGCGGGACTCCCAACATGATCACATGATCGGGTCAAACAGCAGTGATAAAATCATGCTTATGAATTATTCAGCACAGAAATGAATATTAATGAGCACTTTGGCCAATCCAGAGAGCAACAGGACACCATTAGCGAACATAGTGATGCTTCCACATCGCTGACTCAGCATTACTCTACAGCTCACTCAGTAACACTGTGTGTGTGTGTGTGTGTGTGTGTGTGTGTGTGTGTGTGTGTGTGAGCATGTTACAGCACTAATACAGTGTTTATAAGGTATTTATTAAGTGTTAATCATTTGTTATGTGCGTTTAGTTATGTTCACATCTACCGCTACGCAGCTTGTAAACAAAGGGAAGCACTAGCAGTGCTGTTAGTTGAACAGTAATTACACTCTTATTTTGACAAGCGTGGATGTAGAAGTATAGAATAAAGAGGGGTAAACAGCATTTTAGACCCCACCCACACATCCAAACAAATAATCACCCGTGTTTGATTTGGACCTAATAACGATTAACTGACGATTTGAGACAATTTCCATTTCTCCTGCTATAGACACAAAAAACAATAAAAGAAGACGTTTCTGTTTTTATAAGTTATCATTTAAAGCAGAAAACAAACTCGCATGGTCAGGCAGTTCTGTCACTCTGTGAGCTCAGGTGAAGGTGATTAGATGAGGACCAAGTTCCTGATTCCAGGAGAACAAATTACCCACAATGCACCACTCTAGTCTGATTTTCAAAGCAGCAGATGAACCTACCGAACATTTCTAAACTATAACAGTTGATCGCTTGCGTTACCGTTTGGGTTCATCGCGTTCCATTCGCAGGAAGGACGAGGCAGCAACTCGGACAGAGAAAACAGTGGTTACTATGGCAACACAATAGTCGCTGTTCTGGCCTATAAATAAATACTTACAGGAAGAATAAAACAGAAGGATTAGACGCTGCGGTTATTTTCAGCTCCGTGAGAGGATCTGTTTTATTAAAGGGAAGGTGGAGGTCAAATCCCAAACCTGGGAGTGGTGCAGTAGTGTAACACAGGTGTGTGTGTGTGTGTGTGTAACTGTCCTGCGTGGGAAGAACTTCCTGCCTCACCTGTCAATCACAGTGACACTAACCAATCACAGCACTTTACTGTTGCATCAATACCTACTTCAATGTCTGATCACATGACCCAGAGGACCCACAGGCTGTGACATCACTTCCTGTGTTTCAAGGAATGGTGCCACTCTGAAATATCCCATCATGGCACTGCCAGCGTCGCCATGGGAGATGAGATCACCGCGGTAACGCCATGGCAACAATGACTTATTCTGAAGCCAGAGAGAATAGCCAGTGCATGTGTGTGTGTATGTGTGTGTGTGTGTGTGTGTGTGTGTGTTTTGCATGCTGTTAAAAAGTTCTACCTGGTACTGCAAGTTTAAACTGAGGGTCAGGACTGAGTGCAGCCTGATAGAATCATCCTCATCATCCTCATCATCATCATCATCATCATCATCATCATCATCACAGCTGGCTCTCCATGTAAAGCTGAGTATGTTAGCATTAGCGTTAGCATCCTCTGTCTCTCCAGCTCTATGAGAAGTCTCAGAGCAACTCAATAATGAAATAAGTGAATCTTCTCACTAATGTGTTTCCCAATAATTCAGTGACAGTCTGAGTTTATGAGCTGTGACACGCACACACACACACACTCACACCAGCATCTCCACTCCATGTTAAACCGAGTACTACATACATTCTGCAGGTTTCAGCTGGAGGATGAGGTTGTGATGAAGCTCCCAGCTGTATGCTAATTAATGCTTTAGCTTGATCTCTAATTGGATAATTGAGAGTAATTAAAGGAAATGAGTATTTCTCACTGAGCAGATACAGAGATGATCAAAACACTCAAACCAGAGGAGTTTAACACTATCTCACACTGACAACACCGCCGCTGTGGAATGTCCTGGTCAGTGTGGGAGGAAGGGGTGGAGTTAAGAGCAGGGGCGGAGTTATCAGTGTGAGAAAGGGGTGGAGCAGGAAACACACTTACAAAATAAATTGTCTCTCTTTAATCTCTCTATTCAAGTTAATAAGATAAAAAACACAGTGTGTGGTGTTAGTGAGAAACCATAAAGAAGTAAACTCCTCTGTCCTGAAGATGTGGGAGAACTTCCTGAGCTTAACTACAGCGTTACCTCTGACTGTTACACAGCTCTGACACCGTCACCTTACAGACACGTTGTTCCTGTGAGATTCTGTAATAAATCTGACTCGGGTGTGCTGCCGGATCAACACATTCACAGCCTGAAGAAGACATCGATTCGATTTTATTTATATAGCGCCGTTAACAATGGACACTGTCACAAAGCACATGTACAGGAACACAGATATAAAATTTTAATATAAATTTATAATGAGCAGCCGGTGGCGACAGTGGCGAGGAAAAACTCCCTGAGACGATATGAGGAAGAAACCTTTAGAGGAACCAGACTCAAACCAAAACCCGTCCTCATCTGGGTGACACCGGACAGTGCGATTATAAATCATTCCTCTTCCTCACACACAGGAACTTACACAGGAACTTATAGAGGAACTTTATAGTATCTGTCTGAAATCATCCTCACTGGGAATTGCATGAAGAAAGCCATGTTAGTTACTTTTCTTTTACACCAAAACACCGCTCGTAAACATTGCCTTTATAACATTTTTATTACTTCCTGACTCCATCAGTTTTACACGACACTCGCGGGCTGTTTTCAGGAACGTTACAGATTCGGCTCATGAAGTTTTTATTTAAAGAAAGAGACTGTGAGAATGAAGAGACAGGAGATCCATCAGGAGGAGTTCATCATTCATCTTACTAACACTGCGCCTCATTTATCAGTATTTTAATAAAGTTGTGTGTAAATATACGTGTAAGTTAATAATGTGTAAGCCAGAGTTACAAACGTTTCAGAAGCTCTGAATTAGCAGGCATGTGCGAGGCACAGGTGATTTGCATTTGGTGACGTCCCGTAAAAAGCTCTACAAAGTCCTGAAAGTCCAAAATCTGGAGCTGAGGTGCAGAAGATGTGAATTAGATGTGAAGTAATTGAGGAGAAAAGAAAATGGTTTGACATGAAAAGTGTCTCAGTGTCTCTCGGCCAGAAATCCCTCACAGATGGAGCTGTGTGTCCACAGGAAGCCAACGTTCTGCAGAACTTCATGGAGAAAACGACACACTGCATCTGGAGACACACCAGATACCCGTCACTCATCGGTCACTTAAACCTGTCTTTAATAAAGTGTTTCACAGCTCTGAGAGACAACGCTACGGAGAACACAGCTGACCTCCACACGCCTGAGCCGTCACGCCGAGTCCTCCTTATACTGCGCCATTTCTTAATTAAATGACTGGTCTTATTCGTCTTCGTTTGGGGATTTATCTCGGCTTGCTTTCATTATTTTTCCATATTTTAGATTTCTTTAGTTAATGCCATTAATATCAGTTTCACAGAAATTTCATTAAATTTGTGTTTGTTACTGAAAAACACAAGCCATTTAAACATGAGAGACTAATCCCTATATCGTCGCCTCTGGCTGCTCATTAGGGATGAATTTATCAATTAAGATGTTAATATCCTGAATTTATATATTTATGTAAAGCTGCTTTGTGACAGTGTCCCTTGTTAAAAGTTGTTGTTATACAAATAAAACTGAACTGAATTATATAAAGTGCAGTAACTCATCACGGGTTATACGATCTAAAGTGGACCAAGTCGAGGTTTACGTTTGTTAGTCTTCTTATGAATGAATTTACACACACACGCACACACGCACACACACACACACGCACACACACGCACACACACGCGCACACACACTTTTCTTCTGAAATTATGGGATTTTCATGAATACCAAATTTCTTCTCTAAATGCTCAGACAAGCGTTTTACAAATACATCCATCTGCATCCAACTTGATCACCGAGTGCAGCTTAACTTGATCTGAGTGGAGAATAAGAGACAGACACACAGAAAGAAGAAGGGGAGGAGGAGGACTTCATGAGAGGATAAAAATGAGAGAGAGAGATGAAGGAGAAGCACCTTTATTAGCTGAGTAGAGCAAAAGTAGACAGAGAGGAGGAAAGAGGAAGTGACATCGCTGGAGAGAGTGACAGCATGGGAGAGAGAGAGAGTGGGAGAGGAAAAACATGGAGGAGGAGAGAAAAATAGTGCAGATACACTTAATGAGCAAGAAAGCGTGGGAGAGAGAGAGAGAAAGAGAGAGAGAGAGAGAATGGAATGGGTTTTCATCTCTCCATTACTGAGAGAAACTATAACCAGTGGGAAGCAGAAGCTCAGCAGAGAAGACGTTGGATTTCTGATCAGAAGGTTGTGAGTAAAAAACGCAGCACTGCCAAGCTGCCACTGTTGGGCCCTTGATCGAGGCCCTTAACCCTCAACTGCTCAGGTGCATTAATGAGATCATTATAAGTGGCTCTGGATAACGGCGTCTGCCAAACACTGTAATGTAATCACCATTCCATCGTAAATATCCACTTCACCCAAACGTCCAGCATACAACAACTCCAAATAACACAGATGCTCCGATGTATCGGATGAAGGCTATTTCCCCCGCAGTGCAGTGTGTAATCTCTGTAATCTCTGCACCGCTAAAATTTTACACCGGATGCTGCAGCAGTGAAACGGGAGTTTCGGCGGCGAGTCTAAATTTTACTTTATTTTTATTTCCTTTATTTTTTGAAGCTGCTCACGGTGAATTAAAGCACCAGAACACAACACAGATAATTTGACAAAAAGTAGTCTATATTGCACATAAAATATATTTGTAGAGAAGTGTATTTCATATCCAGTGAATGTTAATATATAAAAAGTGTATATTATATATGACCATTCTGATGTTCAGTGATGAAGTAGAAATGCTTGTGTTTGTGGAGAGGGAATGTGAGACTAACAGGAGGAGGATTTTTACAATTCAGTCGAATTGTTTAATATAAATTAATAACATTCAATAAGTTAATAATCTTACTTTAATCTTCAGAATGTAGTTCATGTGTTCATGTTAATTAGAGTAATGTGTTTTCTGTTTATGAGAACAGTTACTGTGAAAACCTGTTGAAATGGAGAGAATAAAGTTCCGTCATCCCAGCCTGTCCCTCAATCAACCACAACCTCACTGTACAGCTGGACTCACTCACACTCATGACAACCAGGACGGCCAGGAACCTCGGGGTGATTCTCGATGACGGCTTGACCTTTACAGACCACATCTCAACAACTGCACAGTCCTGTAGGTTCA
Organism: Ictalurus punctatus; assembly: GCF_001660625.3. Classification (NCBI taxonomy): domain Eukaryota; kingdom Metazoa; phylum Chordata; class Actinopteri; order Siluriformes; family Ictaluridae; genus Ictalurus; species Ictalurus punctatus. The sequence continues at coordinate 35,190,819 of NC_030420.2, forward strand.
TCCTGTACAACATCAAGAAAATCAGACCCTACCTCACCGAACAGGCTACACAGACACTAGTCCAGGCTCTTGTTAACTCTAAACTGGACTACTGCAACTCACTGCTCTCGGGCCTCCCAGCAGCTCCATCAAACCCCTTCAGATGATTCAGAATGCTGCAGCGCGCCTCGTCTTCAACCAGCCCAAGAGAACTCATGTCACAGCCCAATTCATCTCCCTCCACTGACTTCCTGTAGCGCCCACATCAAGTTCAAGGCCTTGATGCTCACCTACAAGACCTTGTCAGGAACAGCGCCCCCTACCTCAACTCTCTCCTGAAGGCCTACGTTCCCTCTCGCAATCTGCAATCGATGAGCGACCGACGTTTAGTAGTTCCCACTCAGCGTGGCTCAAGGTCCCTTTCCAGAACCTTCACACTAACTGTTCCTCAGTGCTGGAATGAACTTCCAACCTCAATCCGGACCGCAGAATCTCTCTCCATCTTCAAAAAACAGCTAAGGACCCACCTCTTCCGTCAACACCTAACCAACCCATAATAATAATTTTTAAAAAATAATAATAAAAATAATAATAATGGCACTTACACCTCTACTCTGCGCACTTTACTTCTTCTGGAACTCAATTAACGGATCTTGTACAGTAGCACTACTCGTATTGTTCTCTGCTTGATATATCGCTTTGCGTGTATTTTTCTCATTTGTAAGTCGCTTTGGATAAAAGCGTCGCTAAGTGAATAAATGTAAAGTTTTTATTTGCATTTCTTTCAGAATTGTGGAATTAATTATTATTAATTTAAAAGAAGGTATAAAAGGCAGAACTATCGGTCTCTGTATCAGCTGATGTGCATTTATTTTACTTTTACAGCTTCAGATCTTCCTGAATAACTTCAGCAGCTTCATGAAGTTTATAATCTCACATTTATACGTCACAGAACTGCAGCGGAGAAAATGCAAAAAGTGCATTATTGTTATTATTATTATTATTATTAACACTATAGACAGCGTGAATTTTTTCAGTGTGTTTATTTAATAAAGATGATAAATACAGACTAAATAAATACACCTAATAACCCTAACAGTACATCTCTCTAATTATTGTTTCAGTTAATAACACAATGCTAATATGCTAATGCACATCTGTGCTTCATTACTGTTGGTTGCGTAACACCTCCTCAGGAGTGAAGGAGTCGGAATGGATCTGATGAGGGAGATGTTCTGCAGCGCTGCTGTTTCTCTGCTGCATTATGATGAAGGTGTGAAAGTGTAAAAGCGAGAGAGTTACATCTCACTTCATCTCCTCAGCGGTTCCATCGTGACGATGTGATTAAGATACTGAAAATCTGAAAGACTACTGACCGTAACTGACATTTTAATTATTTATAAGAAAGCACTTTAAAAATACGCAGATTTGTTCATTTAACAGATTATTTTATCCACATCGACTTACAAGAGAAGCCAGAAAATGAGTCCAAAGAATCAGAGTTGCAAATTAGTCTAGATCAGTGAGGGTTCAGAACCTTAATAATGAACAAACAAACAAACAAACAAACAAACAACAATGAATAGATAAATAAGCTCTAATCAAATATCATTCAGTCTCACAGAATGAAAAGAAAAGATTTTTATGGAGTGATTTTTACCAGCAGGCTACATCATAGTGTTCAAATTTACTACTGAACCACTACTGAACATCACAGAGTTCAACATACTGACTACTCACAGCCTACAGCCCTGATCTAAACCCTACAGAGCATTTATGGGATGCACTGGAGAAGAAATGAGCAGACTGTTGAAGCTCTGTTGTGGAGGAACTGAAAGTCCATCAATACTGTTACAGAAACCGGTTGATTTCAGACCTAGACGCTGTGAAGCAAAGGATGGAAATTAAATACTAAAACACTGTAATAGTGATCTTTAAGAAAGCCACTACTGAGTTTGGGGGGGGGGGGTGCTGTGTATATAAAAGCTTTATACTACTCAATACACTGAACATCACAGTGTTGGACATACTGACTACTGAACATCATGTTTTATATATGAGCTACTGAAAATTCACATATTAAACATAGTGAAAATGAGCATGACCGCATTCAGTACACAGACTACTGAATATTACAGTATACTTAACATCATACAGCTCGGTGCACTCCTGAACACCAAGCACACCGTGTTTATAATAACTGTATTATTAATTACACTAAAGAGATTTAGTTTATGGTACTTATACACTTTTAAACATTAGAACTGTGCTGTTTCGGGTTTCATTAATCAGACAGATCCAGGACCATGTGGTTCAGAAGTATGCATTTGTTTCTGCTCGTGCACAGAGACGTACAATTATCCATTGTTGCGTTCAAACTAATCCGGGGATGGTGTGAATGAGATGCCTTGTGTTTTCACATCTGCAGACACACACACACACACACACACACACACACACACACACACACACTAGTTCTCGGGAAGCTAGCTGCTATGTTTGGGTGCAGCTCGGCTAAT